>NC_049204.1:61043917-61227536 GCF_013347855.1 Anguilla anguilla
TCAAGATAGCCACGCAAGGCACCAACCAGCTCGTCAGGAGCAATCGGGGGTTAGTCTTCGTTATGTCCTTCAAGGACCCGAAGGCTCAAGGACACTTCGACAGTGAACCGGGGATAGAATCGACAAGTCTCTGGTTGCCAGACGACCGTTCGAACCTCCCGAGGTGTGGGGTGATCTCCGCAGCTGATTGGCTGAACTCAACCGCCAGGTAGGAGGGGTTAGTTGGGGCCAGGTAAGTTTGGTAAAGCTGGCAGAGTTTAACCCTCACAATGCCCTGTGTCCAGGGGTACACTGTTCGTGAAAAACAACATTCGGTGACACATGACAAAACCAGACACGCATCTTTACGTTTGGAATAAAATAATACTTCCAAGGCAGCTACATTTAAAAAAAACGAAAGCGAAAATGAACCATAGAAGTTTTCACCAAAACCATTACTGGATGCTCCACCATCTGAAGGTAAATTATGATTTTCTTTACAGCTGAATGGTCTGCTCTTATCACCATGGTTTCAAGGCAGGCAGTATCCGAAAAGTGGACAAGATCAAGGTACCGTAATAGCCTGAAAACCCATTTGGGAAGATCTTCCTCTTTCTCCTCTTCCTCGTGTGAGCGGTAATGGGGCCTGTGCCAGAACAGTGTAATGTGCAGAGTAATGGGTTCACATGGGCCCAGTCACGACACCTCTTTTGACAGACTGGCACATCAAAGACACAGATTACTGCAGTACAGCAAATGGACCCAGTGATGCAGTACTCTGCCAATGCAAATGTCCCTTAGAGTGAAGTACACACACTTGCAAACATACACACACATACAAACATGCAAGCACACACACGTAGACAGACATGCACACACACACACACACACACACACACACAGATTCATGCTTGCACACACAGACACGCCCATGCGCACACACACACACAGACAGACACACTCACACACACGCACACACACAGGCAATACCACACACTCATGGCTGGCTTACGATTGGCCAGCCTGTCCTTGAGAGTGAAAAGGTGCAGAGCAGAGAGAGACAGAGATAAAAGGGAGGGAGAGAGGGAGAGAGGGAGAGATCACACAGCCTGCAGAGGGAGCAGGCACGTGCACAGCCAATCTGTCCATCTTCCTCACCTCAACATGAAAGAGAGAGAGTGAGAGAGAGAAAGAGGGAGAGAGAGAGAGGGAAAGACAGCAAGGGAGTGAGAGAGCCAGAGACAGAGAGAGAGAGAGGGAGGGAGAAAAAGACATTGTGAGAGAGAGATAGAGAGAGGGAGGGAGGGGGAGCCTGATTTAAAGAAAAAATAAACAGGAGAAATAGAAGAGGGGGAGAGAAAGTGCAGACTCAGCAGATTGGTGGTCCCTCATTTCCTTCATAAAACAAGAGGAGGGTTTCCGCTGGCGGGGTGGGGAATGGGGGGGGGGTCACGTCCTGCTCCCACGACCCCCCCCCCCCCCCCCCAACTGCCCTGGCACACAGACAGGCTCTCACGGGGACCCAGCACAGCGGAGGGAAGTGTGTGTGTGTGTGTGTGTGTGCGTGTGTGTCCCTCATTCAACCCTCTCTTGACTATCTCAGCATTATAGCCTCAAACACACACACACACACACACACACACACACACACACACATACACATATGCACACACACACACACACACACAGACACACAGACACACGCACACAAAGACACATGCACACACAGGATGAAAAGCAGTGTCTTTCAGGTGTCCTAGGTGTACTACTAAAACCCCTCCCCCCATACCCTTTCTGTGCTGCTATCGCCATGCCGCAAATTGATAAAGTGGAAAAGCGGATTTTAGTGTCTCATTATTATTATTATTGCCATTGTTATTATTATTATTATTATTATTAGTCCTATCATTATTATTATTATTATCATTATCATTACTGTTGTTGTTATTATTATTATCATTATTATTATTTGCTCACACTTGCGCAGTGTGAATTACACAGCTTGCATGGACACACTAGCCATGCGTGTCATTGCTCCATTGGGGAACTGAACCTTAACTCTCTCCTTAGATAAGATGGGCCAGTGAATGACCAGAGCAGTGCACCAGTCCCTGTTCACCTGATACTGCTGCAGAGATTTGTAATTCTGTTCACCGCGACAGCATGGGGTGAATCCCTGCCTAACCAACCAATTACAGTGAAGCACTTCAAAGCAGTCGGCCAATCAAACTGGCTGCATTACACTCACCTTGTCAGCTGCTGAGGGAACATGACAAATCATGCAATTTGACAAAGCAGCATATAGAATTTTCACTTTCCCCCTGGGTTGATGGAAAAATAGCCTTTCCTACCACACCTTCTCCATTGAAAAGGGAAAAAAGCTTCTTATCCAAAATCATGGTCTCACCCAGATTTTTATTAGTATTAGCATCAGACACTGTCTGGAGGGGGTTGATTAATGCTGAACACCTACAATGCTTTCACCCCCTAAGACCTGTGAATGCAGTATCTCCCAGTATGGCGCCTTTCTGCTGCAACCCTTTCAAACTCAAGCCCAAGATAAACCAATAAAACCACACACTAAGATCCTGGGAGAGACCTGGATCAAAAGCAAAAAAAAAAAAAAAAAAGATTCAATTAAAACGATGACATCAACCCCCCCCCCCCCCCCCCCCCCCAACCCACCCACAAAAGAAAACAGGAGAACACGCCTTGTACGTCAGTCAGGGCAGCTGACCAGAGATGAGTTTTGCACATGTTCAAATAAATACAGAAAACTAAATAAATCCACGCAGTTGCCAACGATGACAGCTTAGGGTGAAACAAAGAGCCACATCCCCTCTTTTTTCAAATGTAATTAAATTCATATTAATGAATTCTTCTTTTCTTTTTTAACATGGCCACTATTCAAGCCTTGAGCAGAAGTGACAGGCTTTTTGGAAACTCTGCTCGACAAGCTTGACATTTCAACTATAGACGATCCTGTGACGCATAAATGATCTCGTGACACCTCTTAATCATTTCATAATTAAAACAATGCGCGTTGTTTCATATCCACAAAGAAAAACGGCAAACGCACACACTTCCGATTGATGGGAATATATTTTCTAAAAGGTGATAAACTGCCCTCTTGTGGCCAACAAAGGAAATTCACTTGAATATTTCTCACGCTCTCTCGGGCATAAAGGGTCCTAGCGGGTACTCACAGTTTCCTCAGAGCCCTCAGTGTTTGGCCGATCAGATGATCTCGCGCCTGCCTGCTGTGACCCTGGCTCTGCCTCATATCCCAGGATGCATTGCTGCCCCCTCGTCTTCCTCTCACAGGAACTTGCACGCTAATGGGACACAACATAACTGCTTGAATATTTAGATTTTTTTTCCCACTCTGATTTGTTGTAATCTTTATGAAACCTCAGTTCCCAGTGATGCAGAATATCACTGCCAGTTTGGTGACCACGTATTCTCATTCATTCTGAAAAACTCCAAATGAATTACGCACTTAACTTCACACTCAAAGGATTTCTGTTCATTTGTACACAACTAGACCTTCACTGATAACCTAGAACTGCATGTGCATGACAAATGTGTGTTTTTGTAAGGAAATGTGCCCCTTAAGCAACAGTGTAGTATAGTGGCAAAGCAACTGGGTTTGTATCAGAATGTTGGTTGCAGGTTCAATGCATCTGTAGGGCACAGCTGCCAGTGTATCCCATACACTGATTTTATTTCGGCGTCCCACCAAAATCGATTTTTTTTTGTATTTAGTTTTTTATTTCGGTAAGTGACAACCACTAATCTACGTTTTAACATTAAGGGAGCTACTAACTCCTTCGGTACATATCAAGCTGTATGAATGGACTGTATGTAAGTGTCGGGCACAGCCAATTTACACTGCATATTTTCAGTCAAATTACTTAACTGAACATTCCAATGCTGATGTCACAATCACTACTGGGAACTGAAAGCAATGGAGTTCTAGAACACCGACAGAATTTTGAAAGAAAAAGATAAAACATTACAAAAACCCTGCTCTTCAACGGGCCTCTGGCCAGCACAGGCTGTATGCATGGTGGCGTAGTGGCGCACCGGCATGCTGCAGAACACGACACCGCTCTTCTGAGACAGTCAATCAGCTCACGCTCAGCGTGAAAGGCTGTCTCAGGCGTCCTGCCGTGAATGGCCCGGAGATGCCTGACTGGGTTCGGGTCTGGTGACAGGGAAAGCTGCAGCGTGCACAGCACATCAGTGTCACGGGGATCTGTCAGCCTGAAACTCGCCCCTCTCCGAAGGGTAAGAAAATCTTTAAAACGGGGTGAGGAGGAGCACTCAGTACCCTAAAGAGCCGGAATGGCTGACTCTGTGGCGCACTTGGTGCTGCAGTTTCCATTGGCTGTAATACTCCCATTCTGATCCTAGTAACCCTTTGAAGTTTGGGGGTTTTTTTAAACGTTTTTTTAAAATGTGTTCTAGAACTCCATTTTTTTCGATTACCAGCAGCGATTGTTACATCAGCATTAGAATGACCGGTTAAAGACATCCTGATCACATATTTGTGACCTCACAAGGGTTAATGGAGAGAGGGGAGATGGGAGGGGGGCTAATGATGATCTCTCCTAGCATCAGTGCACAGCAGAGAAGAGAACAGTGGGTTTCACAGAATGCATCATTCTTCAAGAGCACATGCTACCAACCCCCCCCCCCCCCCCCCCCCCACCCCCCACGCACCGGAGAACGCATAAAGACTGAGGAGAACCAGTGTCCACAGCTTCACATCCACACACACACACATAAACACACACACATACCCACAAGCATGTGCACACACACAAGCATGCGTACATGCGCAAACACACACATATGCACACACTCGCGTGTAAACACACATGTATACAAGTGTGCACACACACCACACACAAGCACGCACGCACATCAGTTCCGCATCAGTATGCTGAGCTGCATAAGGCGTGACAGAGCGCAGACATGTGCGTTTTTCATGCTAATGCCATACATAGGCGCACGGTCCCAGCTGTAATCACTCTGAATAGGGGGCAGCCCCAGCCCGACCACCGCGCATTTAATTTCACAAACAAGATGACAGTAACTGCACCTGAAAGCAAGCAATTGCATGTCTAATGCATGGTCGCATGCCACAAGTATGAATGCAAGTATTGATTACCACGTCAAGAGGCACGTGTGTCTCCGGGCATCATCACAGACAAGACAGCCGGGCTGTTTAATAACGCGGAAAGAATAATCCGCAAGGCAAGATAATACGTTTCCGGCTATATTCCCCCTGTCACGTCTTTCAGCGTATGGCAATATGTATCAATCCAATGAGTATTACCGATTTTCACGTCAACTGTAAAAAGCCTGCCTGCGCCACCAGCTGGGCAGTTCGAGAAATACAGGTATCTGAAGCAGGAATGCTGTGCAGCCTACAGCCGTTGAGACGATAACCACCAGTTCCTCGGAATATGAACATGCCGTTACTCTCACGTATTTATTTTTTATTGTTTCCGCTGCGTAGCGGATAGGCCCTACGCTTATCCAGAGGTAGGCTACCTGTACAGCTCACATTTTCAAATGCTATCCATTTATACAGCCGGATACTTCATTTGTGATTCAGGTTAAACTAGACATTTGACCCACTATATCCATTTCAGTTTATCAGCAAACCCATGCAGTGCAGTGCACAGGTGCGCGTGACTTACGGTCTGCAATTTGAAGGGAGCGGGACGCGCGGAATCACTTTCTTGGGTCGGAGGAATATTTTTTGATAGGAGCTCATAAAATCTTTATGGGCCTCTTCTGTGGATTTCGAATCGCTGCCGCTGAGAAAGTTTAAATAATAAACATTTTATGTCAAAACTGGCATGGACAGTCTTATGTAAGGGAATAATGCACAAGTGTTGCCTACATTTACATTCAAAATATATTGCTAATAATAATAATAATAATAATAGAACAACAACAACGGCAACAACAAATTCGACAACGTAGAAATATGTGCTTTGCCAGCACACGTGGTCTTACCCATCTCCGAGTCCACTTACGCCACATAAGGCTTCCAGATGTGTGTAATCTATGCCGATAACGATCTGATCATCTGTAACAATAAACATTAAGTTAATAAAACTAGCCTGTATCTACATGTGCTATGCGGTGACTTGTTACGAAATGCACGTAACGATTTTGGTAGCCATGAATTCTAAAAACACACCTTGCTTACATCCTTTACCTATTTAAAAAAAAAAAAAAATCTGAATCCAATAATGGGGCGTATAATCGATCCGTTTGTCAGAAAGGCGTTAAGATATGTCTTGCACCATGGAGATCTACAAAACTTAGAGCAAACTACCGTCCTAGCTAGCAACATAGCTCAGTTGGCTAGTTTATTGTTAAGGATATTTCCAGATATGTACATACCGCAATACTGCAGACTGGGAGTACTGGCTTGAAGTGACATTATTTAACTGACGAAATAAAAAAGAAAAGTAAACTCTGTTGTGTATGGCGTCCCAGTAAACCGTATACTCTTGATACCTTCTCTGAACCGAAGACTTCACTGACGCACATGTTTTGGATGGCTTCCTTTCACCATGGTAACAGACAGGGTTACCACACACGCCTGTTTAGAAGTTGATTCTTTGCTAGGCAATCTAAGTACGGTTTAGCGAATTGCTCGTCGTCTCCTATTACTTTAAGCGAGATGTTTACCATAACACTCACACACACATAAACATACGCACGCACGCACACACACACATCAAAACAAGCGCACGCACACACACATACACACACACACTGAGAGAGAGAAACACACTCGAACAGAAGTGGCTTCTAAAATATTTCACATGCAGCGGTTTTTCTAATATTAACAGCCGCAAAAGACCAAATGAGATTTAAACCTCTGCTCAAAAAGATACCAGAATTCGAGCAGAATTGGAGTTAATGTATACCTATATAAAGGTCACTACAGTTATTTCGAGTCCACACTCGTTATGTCCGCAAAATAAGCTCAGCTGAAAGACTACAGCAGTAATCCTCTCAGGACAGACCAAAGAATGTGAGGATTAATTAACTAAATGTTGTGAGAGAGCAAGAGAGAGAGAGAATGCAGAGTTGGCTACTGGCATAAATGCTCTATATGCTGTTTTTTTTAGGGCTACAGCACTTTGGGGCCACACCAACATTCTCGTTCAGGGCCAACAAGACCACAGTGCCAGTTCTAAAAGAGAAAAGCATCTGTACATGGCACATATCTTATGTATTCTAATGCTTTTAGCATTTAGCAACACATTCAATTGAAACACAGATAGATCATATTTGAGTTTGAATGCACACAGAGAGGTTTTTAGAGAGAGAGAATTTGCATTTGAGAGATATTTTAGTATTCTATGAGTAGATAAAGAGAGAACCTGAATCTGACAGAGATGTTTCAATTGTTTGTGAGTGGCAGATATTAGGGAGAGCTGTGAAAACGTTGCACAACCAGGCTGTTCCCCTGTATTGTGGCTGGGGGGCATATATAGGTGGCAGTCCACAGGAACTCAATAAATTATGTCATGGAGCCACATTACAACCGTTGCATGAAGCACACAGAGAAGCACGTCTCCTATGGCGAAAGGGGGGCTCACTGGGAGGGGAAAAGGTGGTGGTTGGGGGGGGGGGGGGGGGGGGGGGGGCATGGTTGCAGGTGGGTATTAGCAGCGCTAAACAGGCTAATTGCATCAGCCTGTCAGGTTATGAGGACAGCCCCCCTCCTGACAGCAGTCTGTGAGGGATAAACCGAGGGGGGGGGGGGGGGGGTTTCGGTGTCTCTCTGCAGTAGCCCTCACCCCTCCCTCCTGACCGGCCGGACTGACATGTTCGGCAAGCTGAAAGCAGCCTTCGGGCCGCCCCGAGTCGGCCAGGATCCACAGACCCCGGCCCCAGCTCCAGCGCCCCAACCTCCACCTCCACCCGCACCTGCCCAGGTAAGACCCCTGCAGCCCCCCACCTGCTGCACCCCTTCTGCATCCACCTTTAGGTCAGATAGGCAGGCTATTTTTCCTCTCAAATCTGATCAGTTTTATTCTAGTTTTTTTGGGATTATCTACCTTTTTCTTCCTTATTCAATTATTTATTTATTTATTTACAAGTCAGTAAGTGAGTAAGTAAATAAATAAATACATAAATAAAAGGCTGATTTACTCCGGGGAGGAGGGTTCCACTGCCAGGACCGAGCGGTGGAAGATTTCAGCGAGGCGTTTCAGTGTTTAGAGGTCCCATCACAGACGTGCGTGGCCCTGCGGGACCCTGCCTGAGTCAAGGCTGCAATGGAAAGACAGGCGGAAGTGAGGTGAAATGAAGAACAGACTCGCTCCAAAAAAAGAAAAAAAAAGAAAAAATCATCAAATCAGTTTTATGTGTAGTGCTTTTTACAGAAAACTGCCACAGAGGTGTCTCACAGAGCGGCAGAAAAAAGAACAACACCCTCTTCCCTGATTCCCATCCCCTCTTCCACGTCTTCTCCCCTAGATCTAGCCTATATTCCTCTATCCTCCAAAACCTCTTTTTACTTTCCCTTCTACATGCTAATTCTAGCGATGAGGGACTGCCCATCTCTGGTGTGTTATAGCCCAAACGTTGAACTCCTCATTTATCCCCGCTTGTGTTGGTGGTGCCTCATGAATCTAGACCTTTTCTTTATTCGCATTCGTAAATTGCTCTGTGTGTAAGAAACGACAACTAAATGGCCGAGATGTAAATGAACTTAAACTCTGCCTCGAGAAGCAGGACACATCGCATTGCCGGGTCTTCTGGGATGTGTAGTAATTCATCGATAACGTTTGCAGGACATTGGGGTGTGTGCAGGACAGTGCTGTTTTTGCCTGAGACGTGGGGACGTCTGTGTCAGCAGAACGAGGGGGCATAAATGAAAATGAGCATGAATGGGAAGTTCCGCACAGACATTAGGGAGTATTTCTTCGCACAGAGGGTAGTCATTGCGTGGAATACATTACATTACATTACATTACATTACAGGCATTTGGCAGACGCTCTTATCCAGAGCGACGTACAACAAAGTGTATAACCATAACCAGGAACAAGTATGACGAAACCCCTAGAGAGAAGTACCGGTCCAAGTACAGGGAACAACCGCATAGTTTAACCACCAGGGTCCAGGTTGAACTGATTAACACTAACAACGAGAACGGCAACAACGCAATCTATGGAAAAATAAAAATAAATAAAAATACAAGTAGTCGTTAAGACTGGCGCATCAACTAAGTCACCTATTAAACAGCTGCCTAGTTACAACCCTAAGTTTAGTCATTTACAGGGGGGGGAAGGGATGGGGAGAGGTGCAGCCTGAAGAGGTGGGTCTTCAGTCGTCGTTTGAAATGGGTCACAGTCTCAGCTGTTCTGACCTCCACAGGGAGGTCATTCCACCATCGTGGGGCCAGAACAGAGAGGAGACGTGTTCTGGAAGTGCAGGTGCGAAGAGGGGGAGGTGCTAGGCGTCCTGAGGTAGCAGAACGGAGGGATCTGGCTGGCATGTAGGGTTTGAATATCTTTTGAAGGTATGCTGGGGCTGATCCCTTGACTGCCTGGTATGCTAGAACCAATGTTTTGAATTTGATGCGAGCTATAACAGGCAGCCAGTGGAGGGTAGTGAGCAGGGGAGTTACGTGGGAGTGTCTGGGGAGGTTGAAGACCAGACGAGCCGCAGCATTCTGAATGAGCTGCAGGGGTCTGGTGGCAGATGCCGGTAGTCCAGCCAGAAGAGAGTTGCAGTAGTCCAGGCGGGATAGAACCATTGCTTGGACCAGGAGCTGGGTTGAGTAGGTGGTGAGAAAGGGGCGGATTCTGCGGATGTTGTATAGGAAAAATCTGCATGCCGGGTTACTGCTGCAATGTTGTTGGAGAGGGACAGCCTGTTGTCCATCATCACTCCGAGATTCTTGGCGCAGGGTGATGATGTCACTACGGTGTCCCTAAGGAAATGGAAAAGTCGAGGAGGGGAGAGGATAGAGCAGGAATAAAGATTAGCTCCGTCTTTCCCGGGTTGAGCTTCAGGTGGTGATTGTCCATCCAGCTCTGTATGTCCCTCAGGCAAGCGGAGATGCGGGCGGGGACCTGTGTGTCCGATGGGGAGAAGGAGAGAAAGAGTTGCGTGTCGTCGGCATAGGAATGATAGGACAAGCCATGGGCAGATATTACAGGGCCAAGGGATCTGGTGTACATGGAGAAGAGAAGGGGACCAAGGACTGAGCCCTGGGGAACTCCGGTGGTGAGGGGACGGGGTGGTGATACCTTACCCGCCCAGGCAACCTGGAAGGAGCGGTCAGATCTAGGTATTTAGTAGAGGCAGAAACTCTGGGGGTTTTCAAATACTATCAAGTTTGTAGGTAAGCAGTGAGCACTAGGTACCCTTTAGTGGTAGGAAAATGGTGACCATTGTTCAGTTGAATGGGCTGTTCTCCGCACTGTGCTTTGTTGTGTTGTGTTGAGTCTTAGCCACCAGGGGACTTGGCGGCTCATGTACATTAGTGGCTCGAGTACAGCTGTCCCAGGACAAATTTATCTCCCACACCTGTTCCATGACTAGTTTATCTCCTCCGTTGACAACTGGGAACAAGTCAATGTTTAGTATAAAATCAACCATTCTCTGGACGTGTCCATCACCTACGTTGACCCAGCAGTTAGGAGAAACACCCCCTCCCCCATCCACTTTTCTTCTTTTTTTTCTCAAAACTAATTCTCCAGAGCCCAGACACTCGGCGCGGCCGTAACTTTGCCGAACGACGTCGTTACTTACGTGCCCGCTGAACCGCGAATGCAGCGCTTCCCGTGATATATCCGATCGCCGGCGATTGCCTTTTCTTCGCCGGGGCGACGAGGCGGCGCGTCATCCTGGAATTTTGTCACGCGCACCTGAGAGAGATAGAACGAGGGAGTAACTCACGGCCGGGTGAGAGAGAGCCGGTTTTATTGACGTCCTTTTTAAAGGCGCTCCGGTGTCTGGGGCATCTGTCTTATCGTTCCTGTCGTATAGCGGATAATCGGTTTCTAACAGACTTGGTTCTCGCCCGTCGTTGTTCGATCAAGAAGGGAAACGTGCGCCCTTAAGTCGGGCTAGGCGCAGAACTGCACGCGAAGCAAGTGATAAAAAGAGTCCGTTATTTAAATAATTTTGTTACCTAAATTGCATTATTTTGTCATTTACGTTTCTGTGAGCTGTCCATGTACCTGTGCATGCGTATGTTTTCTTATAGCTTATAATTTAATATAGAGTGAGTGATTGCAATGCCTTGCTTGCTTACTATATTACAAATATCTGAACATCATTTTTAAAATCTATTATTTTTCTTTGGAGAAAATACATTATAAAAATAGATGGATGCCCATCCCGTTCTTGTAGAATATGGTTCTAAATTTGGAATTGCTCAAGCCTGAAGGAAACTTTTTTCCCCCCTCACAGCCAGGAGAAAAACCTGCGGAAAAAAAGGACGAAACCAAGAAAGATGGAGAAGCCAAACCAGGCGGTAAGCAATTCACCCAGGTGCCAGACGGTCCGTAATTCAGTCAGGCTTTTAAAACGGTGATGAATGAACCGGGACGCTTGCGGTGTGTAGCTTACATATGTCAGTTTACCAAAATATAAAGGCCACCCTATATTTTTTCAAGAACACAAACGCACGTTCAGCATGTCTTGCCTCTATTTTTATGTCCGCATATCGATTTCCACCTGGAGTCAGATAGCATCTCCTCTTCTGGGCTTCCTGCCATCGATGCTTAGAAGGAAAGAGGAGATGAGACAGTCAGGACCTGCCTGTCGGCAAAGACTTCTGGGAGTTTAAACTTGGGGAGGCGAGGATGGGAGGAGAGGGGGTGCAGCAACAACTGGAAATCAGTCATTAAAGAGAGATAATTTGTAGGGGTGAATACAAGCAAAAACAAAAGCAGCTGTAAAAGAGGGCCTGATTTATCTCTCTACCCACTTCTGTTCTGTTAATCTCTCCCTCTCACCCTGTGTCGTTGCCCTTGCCTAAACTGACTTTCTTGGAGTGCTTTCATTTGTGTAAGTGAATGTGTAATTGGCAACATTGCCCCCTGCTGGTGCGTTCGTGCAGGTCCTGCTCCGGCCGCCCCCGCCCCGGCCACCGAAACCAAGAAGGCCGAGGAGAAGCCGTCCGACCCTGCCGCCAAACCACCCGGCGCCGCTGAGGGGTAAGGGTTCGAGCCCCCCCTGTGCACTTGGGACATCCTGTCACACTGTGTCCGGTTCCATTCATTTCGTTTATCGTGAGAGGGGCCCTAATTGCACAGGTATAGGGGTGGTCTGTGGTGGTGGGGCCCAATGTGAAGTCTATTCATGGGGCCCACCCAAAATCCCTGGTGGTGACCCTGGTCGGTCGGACGGGGGTGTGATTGGGTGAACAAAGAAAAGGGAAAGTTTTATCATGTAAAAGGTCTTTTTAGGCTTTTTTTTTTTTTTACCCCTTCTCTAAGGTAACAGTAGTCATTTCCTTTGTTCTTTAGACACACACAGAGGCTTCATTAAAAACAGTAAGATACTCTTTGGAAAATTGGGGGACGTAAACTTTAAAACCAGACAGCGTTCCTCTTAAAAAAGAAAAGCTGAAATACTGTATGAAAAGGCTGAAATATCTAATGAAACGAATGAAATACCTTATGGAAAGGGTGAAATACTTTTAGAAGCTGTTAAATACACCCGGGCAAGAATACTAAAAGAGGCGTAATGCGAGTCATAATCACAGTTAAAATGGTGGGCCGTATGGCGCAAAAATGCCCTGGTATCCTATACCTGCACACGATGTTGTTTCGCTGCTGATTTGAGTGGTGAAAACAAACATGGGGCTAAAGGATGTGTTCCATGTGAGAGACAGCAGCAGGCTAAAGTAGTGCTGCCGAAAGAGGATTATGGGATTTGCAGTATTTGTGACTTAAGAGGATCTGTGGATCTCCTTAATGCTAAATCAATACCAAAAAAAATAAAATAAAAATCCAAGAAACAATATAGTTTAAGGCAACAGTGATTAACTCTGTCTCCACTGTGAGGATGCAAAGTATTGCACTAGGGCCCGCACTATTCAGTAAACGCGGGCACAGTGGCATAGTGCTTGGCACTGTTGCCTCGCAAGGGGGAGGTTCCGGGTTCGAATCCAGGTCCGACCGGATCCTCTCTGCGTGGAGTTTGCATGTTCTCCCCGTGTTCGCGTGGGTTTGCTCCGGGTACTCCGGTTTCCTCCCACACTCAAAGACATGCATGTTAGGTGCGCTCTTGCAGTTGCCCTTGACCAAGGCACTGGCCTCAGAACTGGAGTTTGGTCCCCAGGCACTGCTCTGTGGCTGCCCACTGCTCCTAAGTAACTAGGATGGGTCAAATGCAGAGGACAAATTACCCCACGGGGTTCAATAAAAAGTAATACATATGTATATATATATATATATATATATATCTTAAAAGTAGAATTCCATAAGCTCTCCTGAGAAGCAGCAAAAAAAGTATTTTAATTCTCAATACACGACAGAAAACTCTTGTTAAGACAGACTTTTTTGCAGTACTGGGCTCATAGGAGTGCTGGTCTAGGCGTCAGTTTTGCTTCTTAGCTCATGTTGGTTAAAGTTTGGATATGGAGGTGGGTACCTGTTCCTAGATCAGCACCCATTCTGTCGTCCACCTCCTTCCGCAGGCAAGAGGACCCTCCCCCTCCGCCACGCCCCATCGTGGTGAACAAGTACGCTGACCAGCAAATGCTTGATGTCATCAAACGGATGAGGGACAGGACTGCGCTCTACAAGGAGAAGGTCATTGACCCCACTGCCTCTTCACCGGAGCCCAGCCCACCTGTCAGTAAGTCCCGCCCCCTCAGAGACCCCGCCCACTCTACATACACATGAACACCCAGAAGCTAATACACACTCAAATATACATACAAACACACAAAATGATTTGCACACAAACACACACACACACACACACACACACACACATATGCATACACATACTTATACAAACACACATGCACACACACACACACACACACATTATGGTTTGTCTGGGTCACGATTCCGTATTTTTTTTCCTTCCAGCTCCCGTTTTGAGAAAGCGTGACTTTCTGAAAAAACAGGAGGAGGAGAGAATCAGAAAAGAAGAAGAGGAGAAGAAGAAAAAAGAGGAGGAAGCCAAGAAGGCAGAGGAAGCAAAGAAGGCAGAGGAAGCCAAGAAGGCGGAGGAAGCCAAGAAGACGGAAAAAAAGGATGAGAAAAAAGACGACAAGAAAGAGGAGAAAAAGAAAGAAGAGGTGAAGGAGCCAGAGGTAGCGGAGAAGACGGGGGTGTCGCTCTTACTCGAACTCGGTGGCTCCTGCATAGACACCCTGCTGAAGCCTGTGGAGGACGCCATGGACAAGGTGGTGGGCAAGACCTTCGATCCTTTCACAGGTGAGTCTCTCCTCCGAGTCCCCGCCTTCTGCTTTCTCTCTCTCTTTCTCTCTTTTGTTCTCCCTCTATCCTTTTCTCCCTTTGACGTTCCTCCTTTTTCCAGTCCGCCCAGTTCAGTTGAAATGCTTTTTCAAGAGCGTGAAAAAATGCTGAAATAAATAAGCAAGAAAGTCCTGGGTTCAAAACCGGCCTGGGCCTTTCTGTGTGAAGTTTGCTAAGTTCCCCCAATGTCCGTGTGGGTTTCCTCTGGGTACTCCGGTTTCCTCCCACAGTCCAAAGACATGCAGGTTAGGCTAACTGGAGCCTCTAGATTGCTCATAGGCATGAGTGTGTGAGTGAATGGTGAGTTAATGGGGTGTGTGCCCAGCAATAGATTGGCGGCCTATCCAGGGTGTATTCCTGCCTCTTGCCCAATGCATGCTGGGATAGGCTTCAGCACCCCCCATGACCCTGACCAGGATAAGCGGGCATAGATAATGGATGGATGGGGTGAAGATGGGGTGGCAGATTCGACTAATAAAGCTGCAATTAAAACTTTCTCTTGCTGTCTCTCTCCCTTCTCTCTCTCTCTAGATCGCCGGTACATTTCGTGGCTGAGTTTGGTCACCCTGGCCTTCAACTACAACGCCTGGCTTGTCCCGGCCCGTTTGGCCTTTCCCTACCACACGGAGAAGAGCATCCCCTACTGGATTGCCAGCGACTTCCTGTGTGACCTCATCTACATCGCTGACGTCGTCATCTTCCGGCCCCGCCTCCAGTTTGTCAAGGGGGGCGACGTCATCGTGAGTGCAATCCTCGTCCAAGGTCACCAAGGACGTTGATCTTCTTCTCCTTTTTTTGAACACTCTTCACTCTATTCTTTTCTTAACTGTAAAGAAGCCGGAAGAGCCAGGACTAGCCTATGATCTATTATGGTGGGCCCTACTTTTTCACACAAAAAAAGTGTGTGACGAGGTTGTCTGTGACAAACTTTAACATGGAAATGTGGAAAGCAGCTGTGGGAGCATGGGCAGTTCTGCGTCCAGCCACATGGGGCAGTGTCGAGAGTTCTGTGTGATTGAAGCTGAACACAGTAAAATGCCCACTGTTGTCTCGGACTGAACATGAACACAGCACGTCCAATAGTAATGAAGTGCACTCTGTCGCAGTGAAATCTGTTCTGTCACAGTTGATTTAACATTTTTCTGTGTTTGGAAAACAACGCTTGTCAGAATGTAGTGTATTATTTGCTGATTTTAAGAGGATGTATGGAAGGAATTTGCATTCCCATTGTTCACTAAATTTAAAGTACCTTAATTTACAGGCATCTTCAGCACGAATGTGTATGTGCGTGCGTGCGTGCGTGCGTGCGTGCGTGCATGCGTGTGTGTGTGTGTGTGTGTGTGAAAAAGACAAAAAGCAACAAGTCAACAGCAACTTACTTTCTATCTTTCAGAATGACAGGATTTTAACAAAAAAGAATTACAGAGACAGTCCAGGATTTAAGGTAAAAAATGCATATATGCAGTTGTTTGAGTTTGGTTATTTTAAGATATGATTTTATGATTCTGTAATTTTAGATATGACATTGTATGATTAAAATCCAGTGTTTCTAAAACAATCCCTGTTAAACTAAACCTAAATGGCGGAAATCCAAAATCACACACTCTCCAAGATCAGGATTCTGCTTCAGTGCTTTATCCAGAACTTCATTAAATCATTTTTTCGTTTACATCATTGTATGTCTTAAATACGTATGTTGAAGGTTCTGATGAGGTTCTTTACTTATGTTGTTAAAATGTTTTTGACCTAAAGCCTGGTGTATACATATATATATATATATATATATATATATATATATATATATGATTTAATGCATATTTTTATTTCTCCCCATTTTAGCTTGATATAATCAGTGTAATACCCTTTGACCTGCTGTGCCTCAAGTTGGGATTCACCTCCATCTTCAGAGCCAACCGTCTGTTGAAGGTTAGTGAGTCAGTGAGTCAGTTGTTTCGAGTCAACGAGTCAGCCAGTGAGTTGGTGAGTAAGAATCAGTGAGTCAGTCACTGAAAGTCAATGAGCATCAGTGAGAGTTGGTGAGTGACAAGTGAGTTGGTCAAAGAGCCGTAGTGAGAGTAAATGAATCGATCAGTGAACATGAGTGTGTCAGCACAAGTGCCATACATTCGGCTGCATGTGCCTCAAAGGCTGTCGCAGAACAGTTTTAGAGTGAAGGTAGCATTCAGGGTGTACCTCTGTTAACTGTTTTGTATCTAAAATGCAGCTCAGATGTGATCTATTTATTATTTTATTTTCTCAGATGGACGCATTCTTTGAGTTCAGCGATCGTTTGGAAAGCCTGATGACCAAGGCTTACATCTGGAGGTAGGAAGAGCAGAACACCCAGCCCCCGACCGCCCCCCCCCCCCCCCCCGAAACTTACCCAGTCACCAACAGTGAGCACACTCAAACACTTCAGCCCTTTAGACCCCACCACACTTCTACAGTTTATTAATGAACTTCTATTTTCACCAACTCTTAGAACAAAGTTTCTCTTTCATGTGTTTGTGTTTTGGCTTGCAAAAATTTCCTTGAAACTTATCTGGGATCTGCTGAAACTCACAACCAGTGACATGCAGAGAGCAAATTTGGCGTGTTTTTTTTTTTTACTGTTGTTCAATAATAATATTCATAATGATACTACTAATAATAACAAAAACAATAAGAATAAGAATAATACTAATAATGCTAATGATGTAACTTTGTTACAGGAAGGAAGCTTCACAATGTAAAGCATGTTCCTTAATTATAGTAAGTTGTGTGTTGCTATGGCCCGTAAATATGTGGAGGGCTCTCCTGTTTTTTTTCCGGCAGAGTCATCCGGACCATCGGCTACCTGCTGTACATCCTTCACCTGAACGCGTGCATCTACTACATCGCCTCTGCTTACGAGGGCATCGCCTCCACCAAGTGGGTCTACAGCGGCAAGGGCAACGCGTGCGTAACTCCTTCCTTCTCTCTCTCTCTCTGGAGCACTTCTCTGGACGAGGGCCGTCTGATTCACCAGTGCTGGATGGCCAAAGAGCACGTTTGTTCTTTATCCTTCCAGCTGATTTAGGCCTTAGAAACAGTGTTAGCCAATTAATTACTTTAGAGCTGAAGCACTTTTTTAAAGGTTATTTTGATTTGATTTTTTTCTCCATTGGAAGACTATATGACTATATGAGTAGAATTAGTGTTTTGTATCTGAGGAACACTGCTTTGAATAGGAGAAACTGAATCTGTGAATGGCTTATGAATCATTCTCAACTCAAACAACACGCCTGACTTGATGCCAATTTTTTTTTTCACCTGTTTTAATATCATAAAAACACATTTTTTGGTACATTTCTTTTTTTTTTTTTTAGATGCGAAGCACCTCATGGACGTGGCTTGTTCAGACACACACTCCCTTGAATTTGCTTGCTCACGCACTCACTCTCTCACACTTATTAAACTGAAGATTCTCCACAAGGGGGAGCCATTAGGACTTGAAATTCTTGAAGTAGCTGAAATTCGGGGGGCGCTACGTAAGAGTGGTGCTTCGCATCAAAGACACACGGTGTCCTTGTTTCATTTGAAATATATTTTTGAAGGCTCTCGTTTGTTTTTTGATTGATATTGAGTGTTCTGTGCTTTTGTAGCTACCTGAGCAGTTTCCTCTATGCGGAGAAAGCCCTGCTGATGGTGGCTGAGCTTCCCCTTCCCAGCACCATGTTTGGCCAAATCTTTCAGATGACAAACTACTTTTTTGGGGCTCTTTTTTTGTCTACATTTCTTGGCCAGGTACCCTAATGTCCATATTCTATTTTTATTTTTTGTTTATTATTACTTTTTTTTTTTGCTCTTCTCTTTTCTGTCTTTTAAAAATCTTTTTCCCTTTTTTGCTTGATGACTCATAAGACAGGACTTATGAGACAGGACGTATAAGACTTGTGAGATGGACAGGTACCTGTGAGACACTGGGTTCCTTTGCTTTAATATCTGCCAGTAAACAGCAACAAAAAAACTTAAGGGCAACTTTACATCACTATAACATGAAAAGTGCTGAAGTCTGTGTCCATCCTCTTTGGGTTTCTTAGTCTTTCATGGTTCTTCTTACAAACTTTTCCACATTTTTATTGTTTTGTTTTTTTCTTCTGTCCATTTATTTATTTATTTTTTAAATATGGATTATATGTTGGCCAAAGGATTCAAGCAATCATGTTCTACTGTCAGCTACTGACTGCACAGCTTACATTAACTACACTGCCACAACAATGAACCGCCTCAGTACAGCGCCTCAGCCTCATGATTTTATAAAGCCACATTAATACCCATCATTCCTACATGCATCGTCGCTAACTCAAACCAAAAAGCCTGGGCAGGAAATTAAACTGCGTCAGTTTGTCTGTAGAATTGCCTTTGTATATAAATTAACATTTATTAGATTTTTTTTTTGTTATAGTGGTATAGCGGAAGCTTCTAGTGTTTTATGAGTAATTAACGAGCAGTAGGTTGAGCTCCATGCGCAATTGGGCCGGTGTAGGTGTATTTCAGCGAGAGGGAAACCAGATTACCCCCCCGTCTTTCCCGCAGGTACTTACGATGTTACTACTTTGCCGTTCGCACCTTGATCACCATCGGGGGCTTGCCTGAGCCCCACACCGTCTTTGAGATCCTCTTTCAGTTGCTGAACTATTTCACGGGCGTCTTCGTGTTCTCCAGCTTGATCGGACAGGTACGAGCGTGATGCTGCGGTCGAGTCGAGGCGCCGACCCCACTGCGTTAGACATAGAGAAAATTAGTATTGTTACTGTTACCCGCCCCCCTCCCCCCGAACAGTTTAATTTCTGTAGTCCCTTTAGCATTCAGTCCCCCCCCCCCCCCCACTTTGACACTCTCTTTTCTCTCTCTGTCACTCTCTTCGTTTGTATATGCATGAGGTTGATTTTTGGGGTAGAATAACTTAAAACAGGAGATATACTGTGCCTGTGTCTGTAGACACCACTACCACATCCTCTGTGCACAACTATGCAGAAAGAATCCAACATTTGCAAAGGGAAATTCAGTGTAGATTTCACTGAATCATCATTAAAACATTTCTTGTGGGTCACAATGTAGTGTTTGGCTACAACAGCAACAACAACAGAATTCAAAGTTGGATTAGCGAGCTATATGGCTAACTTTAGCACACTTTGTAGGTGTCTTTGTTTACATCTAGTTAATTGCCATGGCAATACACGCATGACCTTTAACCTGCTTCGTAGGAAGCTGGGTCTGAGGGTCAGGCAAGGGACTGCTATCCAGTTTCATGGAGCTTGATGGAACACACTAGCTTTTTAAAAAAGTAATTAGCTTGAACCACAGTGAAACATTAGCAAAACCGGTCATATCTGGTTCTGAGCTCAAGACATAATTATGGTGCGCTCTCAGAAATAAAGGGACAGGTTGCTGTTCTTTAGGCAACAAATTTCCCAAGTGAACGCTGAAAGTACAATAACGTGCTCTTAGGGAACTAATAATTACCTTTTACAAGCAAAAAAAGAGAAAAATGAATTATGTATTTCATCCCTACCCGGAAAATAATTAATTGACACCCCAGTGACAAGCATGTGTCTCTTTGTAGGCACTTTTTTGTACCTTTAATTCTGAGAGTGTAGTGAATGATCGCGTAGCTATCACTTAGATAGGACTCATTGACTCTTACTGACCAACGCCCTGACTGACTCTCTGACTCATCCTTAATGACTGACTCTCTGACTCATCCTTAATGAGTGACTCGCCTTCAACAGGTGGTTGGCTCTTGGTAGGTGATTCATTTATCTGAATGCGATCCCTGCCTCCATCACTGTTAGGGGGACTGGAGGGTTTTTGGACGCACCTGCTGGTGTTTGCATGGCCTGGCCTAGCATTCCAGTACGAGCAGTAGTGTAGTGTAATTGCTAAGGGTTCGTAAGTCAGAGGCTGCAAGTTTGACTCTCAGATGAGGCATTAACGTTGTTATTTTCACATTTACATTTTGGAGATCTGGCAGACGCTATTATCCAGAGCGACCTTCACAGCTTACCTTCCCTAAATTCAATCCATTCACACCAATGTGTTTAAAAATGCAAGTCCTGACTCAGAGTGGAGTAGGGTAGCTGCCAGGGGCTTAAATGATAGAGGAGTGTACCCCCCTTGATAAGCGCTGTAAAATACATTTTTAAATAATGAACAATAAATCTAACTGTGTGCCTCTCTCAGGAACAGGCATTAGGTGAATGTACGGTTTCCGGGCCCCACGCCTGTACTTTCGGCTCCGCGGAAAAAATTCTATAAACCATTTACAGCAGTCATCGCACGACGCGCTGGCGTACGTGAGCACGGGCGAATCCAGCCGTGCCTCTGCAGGCAGCCCGTTGGAAAGCGCAGCTGAGCTGACAGGCGTCTGTCTCCGCTCGTCACAGATGAGAGACGTCATCGGAGCCGCCACCGCCGGGGAGACGTACTTCCGGAGCTCCATGGACGGTACCGTGGCCTACATGAACACCAACAGGATCCCCAAACTGGTGCAGCACAGAGTACGCACCTGGTATAACTACACCTGGGCCTCCCAAGGCATGCTGGGTAAGGACTCGCCTTAGTCTCAGGCCAGACCGACTAGGTCCAAATGAGATATGTCTGTCCAAAGCCCAGAGATGTGCGTTTCTAATACACCAACTGTTAATGGGTGGTGGACCACCAATCGGCAGAGGCCATATGAGCCAGCTCAGTTATTAGCCTATAACATAATACTGGCTAAGACTCGAGGAGAACCAATCAAATTGCAGGAAGTGAACTGAATTGAACGCACATTCCCTTTTCAAATTCTCTAGAGAGTGTATGCATCTGAGAATCCCACCAAATGTTAGTATGCTGAAAACATGTCAACACATTTCCATACTGCTGTGAAATAATAATTTAATTACTGACTTATTATTATTATTATTATTTGCAGTTAACCTTTAGTACAAAAGCTTTGATTCTTCTGGAACATAATTTCATACCTTACTTGTTTTTAATAGCGTTTACATTTACATTTGTACATGGTGTAAACATTACTCATGTACCCCCCTCCTGCCCCCCCCCCCCCCCCCACCCTGGGGCAGATGAGTCTGTGCTGTTGGAGCAGATGCCCCTCGTCATGAGAACCGCCATCGCCGTGGACATCAACCTCACCACCTTCCAGAAGATCGACCTCTTCAAGGTGAGTGCCCAAAAGTAACCTTCCCCCCTCCCCCATCAATGCCTTCTTTTCAACTACCATATTTCTACACTATTGAGCTGTTGAGAGTCAAACACATATTTGGAATACCTGAACTAACAGACATGACATATGCAACATATGTACCTTGTATAATATAATATAAAATTAAATACGTGTATGTTGTATAAGGGATGGGATAACCAGATGCATATGTTGTTTCAGGGATGTGATAAACAGTTACATATATGTTGTTTCAGGGATGTGATAAACAGATGCATGTGTTGTTTCAGGGATGTGATAAACAGATGCATGTGTTGTTTCAGGGATGTGATAAACAGTTACATATATTTTGTTTCAGGGATGTGATAAACAGATGCATGTGTTGTTTCAGGGATGTGATAAACAGTTACATATATTTTGTTTCAGGGATGTGATAACCAGATGCATGTGTTGTTTCAGGGATGTGATAAACAGTTACATATATTTTGTTTCAGGGATGTGATAAACAGTTACATATATTTTGTTTCAGGGATGTGATAAACAGATGCATATGTTGTTTCAGGGATGTGATAAACAGTTACATATATTTTGTTTCAGGGATGTGATAACCAGATGCTCGTAGACATGCTGCTGAGACTTAAATCCATTGTGTATCTACCCGGAGACTTTGTGTGTAAGAAGGTGAGAGTGAACACACCTGTGTCATCTGTGGGCTGATTATTAGTGCTTAGATGATGTCTGATGCTAATTTTGACACTGACAAGCAGAGAATGGGAAGCGTTTTAAAAGGGGACTGATTATGCACAACTAATTGAGTTTGGTGTCCTTTAATGTGTTCTTTCACTTCCCCATTCTTGTTCTTAACTCTATAGTTTCTCATTTCCCATTTCCTGTTTAAGGTTTAAGTTTCTCACTTCCGGTTTCCTGGTTTTTGTTCGTGAAGTTTGTGTCCCTCCCTGTTTCCTGTTTGCCTGTGAAGTTTCTCACTTCCTGTTTTCTGTATTTTGACTATGTCCTGTCTGCAGGGGGACATTGGAAAGGAGATGTACATTATCAAAGCTGGGGAGGTGCAGGTGATCGGAGGGCCGGACAATAAGATCGTATTTGTCACACTGAAGGCCGGTTGTGTGTTTGGAGAAATCAGGTACAGAACAGGAAGAGGGGTTTGAGCATGTGACTAGCATTATCAGCGCTGTGACATCAGCATGCAGTGAACAGCACAATGCCAAATCAGATCAGTCAGCCACACTGGACCTGATATATATTATTCACACAGTGCATGGGTAGAATGCATATTTGTTCACATTTTTTTGGTTGCTAATTTTCTGTAAATTTTGTCTAAATGGCCATTGTACGTCATCGCCAGCCTTCTACAGTCTTCTAAGGACGGAGGCAACAGGAGAACAGCCAACGTTGCCGCCCACGGTTTCGCCAACCTCTTCGTCCTGGACAAGAAGGACCTCACTGACATCCTGGTCCACTACCCCGAGGCCCAGAAGGTTCTGGCCCGGAAGGGAAGGTAAGTAGGTCCAGAATGTCAGTGTGGACCAATTCAAGGTACAGAAACTCTCACCAGTATGCCTGCGGTCTTGAGCCCTATTTGGGATGCAGCTGCTCAGCCAACTGTGGCAAAGTGAAAGGAGAGATTGCTTAGGAAGCTACATCCGCTCTCAGTGTAATCGCAGTGCTTACCTGAGTCATGTCAGGCCTGTCGTCTCCAACGCTCTCGTGGCTGACCCGTCTCCGGCGACCCGCTCCTCTTCCTCCTCAGGAAGCTGATGAAGGCCAAGGGACCAGCCGCGGCCGCGGTGGAGGCCGACAAGAAGACGGGGCTGGCCCTGTTCGCACCCAGGCCCCCGACCCCGAAAATCCTGAAGGCCTTTGGCCGCTTCAACAAAGCGAGCTTCATGGAGCAGCTCAAGGTGCCGGCACCCTCATGAATAATTAATGACACCAAATGTTAATTATTCATGAAGGTTGTTTTAATGAACCGATTTGTTCGTTTCTCCGTCTTCATAACGCTAATATTAAATGTGAAATTAGACAACATTGAAATATGAAATATGACATGTTTATTTTTCCTGAGTTGCCGGTCTTAGCGCTGCCCTGGTTAAGCATGTGACGTGTCACGTGACTCAATCTTTCTTGTTCTCTTTCAGGTGTCTACAGAAGCAGAGAAGAAATAAGTGGCACATGACCATGCCCCTCTCTGAACCTGGGAGACTTTTAAAAATGGCTTTTACCTGTCCAAAAAAAAAAAAAAACAACAACAAAAATGTGCTTGCACTTTACTGCTATAATATGGCAATAATCTAGTTTTAAAAAATGTAATAGCATTCCTGTGGTTTTCTTTGGCCTCACTTAACATTAAGTGACATACTACCTGTGTGATCGCACTGTAACAGAGGTAGATACAGTGTAGCTGCTGTGTATATACACAATATTACATTGTATTTACAATCATATAAACATAACTTAAAAAAACTGCGTGGATGTTAATATTTGCAAGTGTAACCTATTTATGTGCACATGCAGAGTAGTTACAGTGTACCAATTCCGGAGTTTTAGACATAGCACAGTGTGCATGATCAGTGGCTTTACATCTACAAATCCCATTTTTACCTTTATCACTGTTTTTGTTTGCAGAATCTATAGTATATTTATTATAACAAGCGCATGGTCTAATGGTAATAAGCTAGTAATAAGCTAATTTGTTTCCTAAAATGTGGATACAGTGTGGAGTTAGTGTTCGCAGACCTTGTGACTTATAAATTATTACAAATGACATGACTTTTAATAAGACTAATTGCTACTGGTCAAGACTATAAGACCTACTGGCCAATCGCACTGGATAAAGGACTGCGACACCTGCTAGCATTTGCTAGCTTTGGTGGGCAAAAACCAAGGGAATTTAAGGAAATGATTTATTTTGCTTGACCTTTTGCACATGTTCATGTTCTTCATGTTGTTTGTTTGCTGTGAAGCAATGCAAAATAATAATAAAAAACGTGAAATTGTATTGAAGTATATTCTACTATTCCCAAAATCACACACATTCAGAAGGCTTTGTCCCTGTGGGTGAGCTACCTAAAGCCACAAAAAAGAAAAATAAGTCTTCACTGTTTTTGTCCTGTGCCTGGACTCGGGTGATTGGGTGCAAACCTGTCCATGTATTTATTTTTAGGGGGGCAGCACAGGTGACGGGGGGGGTAAGGAGTTAGTGCTATAAGCACTGGCGTCCTGGTATGGCCCCCTTGGCAAAAGGGGCGTGGTGTCCTGTGGGAATTAATGGGACTAAACGGAATTAATTGCAGCGAGCCGGTTGTCAGGCCGCGGGATAAAGCACTCCCGGGACGTCCTCCTCACCGCGGACGCGGCCAAAGGAAGCCAGCCATGTTCGGGAAACTGAAGAGCCTCTTCTCCTTCCCCGTCAGCCCGACGCCGGCTCCTGCCCCTACCCCTGTTCCTGCCCCTGAACCCTCTGCTCCCACCCCCACTCCTACCCCTGAAAGCTCTGCTCCCACCCCCGCTCCTACCCCTGAAAGCTCTGCTCCCACCCCCGCTCCTTCCCCTGGACCAGCTCCTGTGCCACCTCCCGCTCAGGTAAGACCGCCAGTCTCCCACTCACACACCTGGGTGTACTTAAAATCCATAAATCGGAGATGCTCAGTCTTGCCCGTGGAGAGCCTCCGGTCATGCCGGAGTTAGTTGCTTCTCAGAAGTTGGTTAATCAGTTTCAGCGGCTGCTTACAAGTCAAAAAAATCTTTGATTTGATGTTTTTTTAAAATAAAAGTCATAACGTACATAGGCAATCTGCACGTGTGTCATAAGTGAAAATATGCTACTGTTGTCTTACCTCACCTCTTACAGCAAGAGTTAACCAGAGTGGGCTTCTATAGATGATTAGAACATTAAACCTTTGAAGAGCTTTTTAGAATGTTTTTTATTCTATGTCGGTGTTCTAGAACTGCACTGTTTTCAGTTACCAGTAAGGTTTGTTATATTAACATTAGAATGTTCAGTTAAGAACATTCTGATCACGTATTTGTAATCTCATGCCTTTAAGAACCAGAATAATTGGATTGGACTGTTACACTTACTTAATTGATCAATTCAAGCAGTTCTCTCACCTCACATGGTCTGAACTGGTTGGTGATTTTTGAGTGAAAAAAATTTGAATATGGTGACACTAAAGGTAATGCATATTCAAATTTTGCACTTCATACATGTCTCAATGGTTCTACTATACAGTTTAATAACTGCCTTAAATACACTACATGGCCAAAAGTATGTGGACACCTGACATACAACATCTCATCCAAAGTTATGGGCATTAATATGCAGTTTGTCCTCCCTTTGCTGCTATAACAAATTCCGGGAAGGCTTTATACTAGATGTTGGAGCATTGTTGCAGGGCTTTGCTTCCATTCAGCCAGAAGAGCATTACTGAGGTCAGACAGCGATTGGGCAATTAGGCCTGGCTCGCAGTTGGCTTTCCAACTGATCAAAAAGGATGGGGTTGAGGTCAGGGCTCTGTGTAGGCCAGTCAAGTTTTTCCACACCGTTCTCAAAAAAACCATTTCTATATGGACCTCGATGTGTTCCCGGGGGCATTGTCATGCTGAAACATCAACGGGCCTTCCACAAACTGTTGCAACAATATTGGAAGCACAAAATCATCTAGAATGTCATTGCATTAAGATTTGCCTTTCCTGGAACTAAGGGGCTTAGCCCAAATCATGAAAAACAGCCCCACACCAAGCGGTGTCCACTACATGACTTTTGGTCATATCGCGTATACACCTTCTACTTTCAGAATCAGATAGCCATATTACTAATTTCCTACTACGGAACACCTCTGGTCACAGAACTTCAAATGCTGAACGTGATCCACTTTATTAACTCCGTTTAAAAGCGTTAACACCTCAGTGAATGCCCCCTGAATCCTCAGCATTAGCTCAGACAGTGGGTGTTATGCCTATAGACGTTTCCATCCTGGGTCGAGTGGAGCTCCACTGTAATGTTTTTTTTCTCTGCAGGAAGGAAAACAGACTGAAGCGGAGGGAAGGGGTGGAGGAAAGGAAGAAGAGGCGAATGCCGCCGGTATGTCTCTAGGTTCAACACGTCCCTTTCTCAGGCTCTCCGGCACAAAACATTCACGCAAGTTACCCAGCTTTAACATTACGCAATGCATTAAGCTCTACAGCTTTTTAAAATTTTATTTTTGCAGTCAAGTTTACTATATTTTTGACACAATATCTCTCAAACTCCATTAACCATAAATGTATTCACTAATAACATTGAGGAAAACACTTAAACACCAAAACTTTATGATGATGTTATGTGATGACATAACGTCATCACAACTGCAGTGGTTTTGCTGCCATGAATTTGGCTTTCTGGGACGAAGCCGGTGTGTTTAACTCTTTATAGCTCGCATAGAGAAGAGGGCGTTATATGGGGCGTTATATGACTACTGCAGGAAAGCTGCTTAGAGGCAGGGCAGCGTTGGCGGTGATGCAGACCCACGCGTACTGTTGAAAGTGGGCCAGAGAATTTGTGGTAGTCTGATCTGTCTGAGGTCACAGGTCCATCTGGCCCTAAGTCGGTCACTACGGCAACTGCAGCCATGGCTCCCGACTCCTGGGAGCATAATCCAGCCTTAGCTTTTAGGTACACACGAGCCTCGCCGGGTGACTTTTCCCCTAACAGTCCAGCTGGCTCTACTGTATGGCTCCTCCCAATACACACACACACACACACACAAGCTCTTTCTCTAACACACTCACAGACACACAAACACACACACACTGACACACACACAAACTGTTTCTCTAACACACTCACAGACACACACATATACACACACACACAGACACACACACAAGCTCTTTCTATACCACGCTCACAGACACACAAACTGTTTCTCTAACACACTCACAGACATAAACACACACTCCTTCAATAACACACACACACAAGCTCTTTCTTTAACACATATACACACACTCCTTCACTAACACACATACAAAAGCTCTTTCTGTAACACACACACACACACTTCACTCCCTGTCTGCCCACACACACTGCCACAGTAATAGCTGTTCAGAATCAGGAATAGCCAGTTTTAGCCTGTCTAATTGAGGCAGGCAACTACAAGCTTGTGAATTGCATGTGACAAGTATTTAACCAGGATAAATAATCAAAATTAATCTAATCTGCGTAAACATTCTTTAGGGAAAGGGAAAGACATACAGCTGTTCATAATAGGGTCACAGATTCTGTTTATAATAAAGTCTCAGGTTCTGTTTATAATAGGGTCACAGGTACTGTTTATTATATGGCCACAGGTGCTGTTTAAAATAGGGTCTCAGGTTCAGCTTATAATAGGGTCACAGGTTCTGTTTATAATAAGGTCACAGGTTTTGTTAATAATAGGGCCATAGGTTCTTTTTATAATAGGTTCTCGGGTTCTGTTAATAATAGGGTCATAGGTTCTTTTTATAATAGGTTCTCAGGTTCTGTTTATAATAGGATCACAGGTTCTGTTTATAAGAGGTTCTCAGGTCCTGTTTATTATTGGGTCACAGGTTATGTGGCCCCCCGGGACCAGCAGCCAGTGGGACAGCTCGACGTGTTTGTGTGTGTGTGTGTGTGCGTGTGAGTGAGAGAGAGAGAGAGTGCATGTATGTATATGGGTGTGTGTGTGTGTGTGTGTGTGAGAGAGAGAGAGAGAGTGCATGTATGTATATGGGTGTGTTTGTGTGTGTGTGTGTGTGCGTGTGAGTGAGAGAGAGAGAGAGAGAGAGAGAGTGCATGTATGTATATGGGTGTGTGTGTGTGTGTGTGCGCACAGCACTGGCTATGATACTTTGTGTTTTTCTGGTGTATGTAGAGTCGGCACCAGACCCTGCCCCACACACACTTTCACCTTCACCAGAACCCCCAAAAGCCGAGGAGACACCACATGACCGTGCAAGCCAAGAGCCAAACACAAAGAGGTACGAGAATGAGAATCTTAGCATTAATATGGGGTGGGGGGGAGGGGGTCATTGTCATTTTTAGATTAGATACATTGCATTAACGTTTTAAGTCTCAAAAACATTTGTAAATTAATACTTGATTTATAATGATAATACAAATAATGTAAAAAACAACCTATTTTATAAGTAGAATATGTGTGTAGTTGAATATAAAAAGTAAATACAGTACAAACTCTACTACTACTACTGCTGCTAATAATAATAATAATAATCATCATCATCATCTCTAAAGCAGAGGCAGATTAGGAAAGGTGCCAGCATAGCAGGGTAACACAGCACAATCTGTAATCACTACAGTGTTATGTTCATTAATGCAGACAACTGCAAGAAAGAACACACCAGGCAAGCAGAAATCCCGTGCTGATACCCTGCACTCGTGTGATGTAAACATAAAACAATGAGCAACACGGCCAACAAGCCAAAGGTGTCATTTCCTCTTCAGCCAGGAAGTAGAAGAAGTAGCCCCTCCTCCCGTCGTGATAAACCACTATTCGGACAAAATGCTGCGGTCCATCATCCTTCGCCTGAGGGAGCGGACGGAGCTCTACAGGGAGAAGGTCATCGACCCCTACGCATCCTCACCTGAACACAGCCCCCCCGTCAGTGAGTCGCCATGGTTACCCACAAGCCTTTCATACGGCCGAGTAGGACAGCTCCCAGCTGCCAATCACTTACGTGCCCCGTTAGTGCTGGACCCAAATTTAGCAACAACAAAAAAACAAGAGAACAATACCAACTGCTATTGACAAGTATTTTCTATGTATTTTGCTAAAAAGATGAAAAAGTAGGGAAAAAGAGTGAAGTCTTAATTTCCTAATCCACTAGAATGCTCTTTTATTCGGGAATTTGGAAATCAGTACCTGAAACAAGGGAAATCCTAAAAGTCACTGTCAAAAATTTCAATGCACTGTCAATAAAGTTTGATTCAGGGAATGTTTGATGTTGGGAAACAAATCAAACTAGCCATGGATCACCCCTAAATTCTAACCACAATTCAGCTCAAATCCAAACAAATTGTCACCAACACTTACCACAAATAACCCTTAACCTCCAACAACATACCAACCATAACCCTGTACATAATTACACAGTTGTATCTGAGCTTTGGTGCTCAGTCTTGGCTTATTTGCTCACCTGGGTGTTTATTCCTCTATCAAACAAAGCTCCAGTTTTGAGAAAGCGTGACTACATAAAGAAACAGGAGGAGGAGAGAATCAGAAAAGAAGAGAAGAAAAAAAAGGAAGAGGAAGCCAAGAAGGTGACAGAGAAAAAAGATGAGAAAAAGGACAAGAAGAAAAAAGAGGAGAAGCCGGAGAGCAAGGTTGAAAACTCCCTCTGTTCCAGAGTCAGCTGTGGCTTCATCGACATCCTGCTCAGGCCACTGGAGGAGAAAATAGACAACTACCTGGACAAGACTTTGGATCCTTTTACAGGTGATGTCCCGCTTCTCTCTCTCTCTACGGCTTTCTTTATTCCCATTTCATTTTTTAATTCCAGGCACATAATGGGCATAAATTAACAGTGTTACCAAAGCAAAGGTGAAAAATAACAATAACAGTGATATTAAAGGGATTTGTTTCTTCCTCTCTCTCCCTTTCTCTCGCTCTCTCTAGACCGCCGGTACATTTCGTGGCTGAGTTTGGTCACCCTGGCTTTCAACTACAACGCCTGGCTTGTCCCGGCCCGTTTGGCCTTTCCCTACCATACGGAGAAGAGCATCCCCTACTGGATTGCCTTCGACTTCCTGTGTGACCTCATCTACATCGTTGACATCATTGTCTTCCAGCCCCGCCTCCAATTTATCAAGGGAGGTGACATCATCGTGAGTCGTTCATTCAGGAATTTGTAGCATTACAGTGGGCGTATGAAGCATAAAAATTATGTTTTCTTTTAAAAATTTAAAAGCAAATGTACATACATACATAGTGTAGTGTGTGTGTGCGCCTATGTGTGTTTGTGTGTTTTCTCTTACAGAAAGACGGGGAGTTAACAAAGAAGAATTATAGGGAGTCCCTGACATTTAAGGTGCATAAATAAACAGTGGTTGTATTAGCAGTAGAAATAGCACTAATTTGAACACCATTCTCTTCAAGTAATAGCAAATTACATGCATTTACATGGCACAAAGGTTCATGGGAAAACTAAATAAAGCAGTTACATTATAGACTGTATGCACTGCACTTCCCAGAATGCAAAAGCAGGAGTAGAATTCTTGATAGTATTGTTAATAGTCATAGTGGTAGTATAAGTAGTAATGGCAGTAGCAGTAATATTATCATTTGTAATAGTAGGTGCAGTTGTATTATTACTTATAATAGTAATAGCAGAATTATTACTAGTAATGAATTATTACTACTAATGTAGGAGCAGCAGTTTTATTAGTATTATAAAATGCATTTCAGGTAAACATGTTGTGAAGTCTATTGTAATATTTGTGATGTTCATCTTGACAGCTGGATCTGATAAGCCTCGTACCCTTTGATCTGCTGTACAGCCAGTTTGGGTTCCTGTCAATCTTCCGAGTCAATCGCTTGCTGAAGGTGAATAGGCTTGCAGTGAAGCTGGAGGTGGGCGTGCTTATTTCCTGATTGACAGTAAGACTTGAAGGCTTGGTTTCCAGGGCTGGGATATAACAGTATGCATAACCACAGTGAACTCCAGTTAGGTGCTGTACAATCAAAGTCATAATTTTATAATAGTTATATTACATTTTATCCAATCAGCAGTGAGAGCATTTGGTGGGCTACCAATGAGAACGGGACCTCCGGCTCTCCTGCGTAGAAATGACCTGCTTTATACATGAAAAGGAAATGTTTTTGCTTTCCTGTTGATAGATTTGGGGAAAAACAGTAAGTCTACCTCTCTATCTTGTGGCTTTGTGAACATCTCGAATGCAAGATATCGGCAGTTAGCGTGGCCTTTAAGTGACGTCAGAATTTCTCCTGTTACAGCACGAGTCCTTCTTTGAGTTCAGTGACCGTCTGGAAAGCATCATGAGCAAGGCGTACATCTGGAGGTGTAGTATGGGAAACAAGAAATTAAATTCAATCAAATAAAAAAAAAAACTTTGGCCCATCTGTGCAAATCTTAAAATGTGACAAACACACATTGTGTGTTTATTCTCAGGTGTTTCTGGACATTAGCAAAGGGCTTTATACCGGCTGTAGTCTTCGGCAACAACAGCCAGTTTAGTGTGGTCTAGGGGGCGACATAGCTCAGGAGGTAAGACCGATTGTCTGGCAGTTGGAGGGTTGCCGGTTCAAACCCTGCCCTGGGCATGTCGAAGTGTCCTTGAGCAAGACACCTAACCCCTAACTGCTCTGGCGAATGAGAGGCATCAATTGTAAAGCGCTTTGGATAAAAGCGCTATATAAATGCAGTCCATTTACCATTTACCATCTTCCAAACATAAGGAGCGTTGATATTCTCTTTTTGGCAACAGCCATCCACTATGCAGGACAGATGAGGGGCTTGTCCAGAGACCTCAATGTCAGCCAATGAGAAGGCATGTCTTTCCCGTGTTCCACAGAGTGGGCCGTACTATTGGCTACTTACTCTATAGCCTCCACCTCAACTCCTGCATCTACTACGTGGCATCAGCCTATCAAGGGATTGGCTCCACCCCCTGGGTCTACAGTGGAAATGGAACTGCGTAAGTCCTTCCCAATTTTTCATTCCTATTCTTTTGTTTGTCTTCGTGCTGATTCTGGGAGCAACTAGCTGGCAGCAAGCCTGCATGTTAATATTAATACTTAGATTTATATTTGAGTATTTTCTAATTTCTTTTTTCATTATTGTTTATTTATGATTGATTTATTTGCTATATACCTTACATCACTTTTGATAAGAAAGGAACAAGTAATTATTCATTGAAAATACTTAGAATATTTATTCTATAGTTTAAGTCATTACTGTGTGCTTCAAATTTTATAGCTGAATATGACACCACTTTTTGAGCAGGCAGGACTACATTGTTTGCCAGCCGTGATGCATACTGAAAAGACATCCAGAGGATCTCTCATTCTAAAACGATTTCAGTCCAGAACATAATAAAGGAACACGTGACGAAGACAGGCTAATCAGGCCATCTTGGCTCAGATCTACCGTTTTGTAGGTTTTCATTCCAACCCTATCAAAGCACATGTCATTCAACAGCCAAAGCAGGGCTGCCCAACCCTGTTCCTGGAGATCTACCATCCTGTAGGTTTACACCCCGATCCTAACAAAGCACGCTTTATCCAACAGCAAGAGATCTCACTGAGCTGCTAATTATTAGAGTCAGGTGTGCCAAATTAGAGTTGAAATGAAAACATACAGGACATTAAATTTCTAGGAACAGGGTTGGGAAGCCCTGCTCAAGCTGTTGAATGAGGTGTGGTTTGTTAGGGTTGGAGTGAAAACCTACAGGAAGGTAGCTCTCCAGGAACAGGGTTTGTTACCACTGGTCTAGACAGTATTCATGGACTTGAACACCCTGCATGTTTCTGCTTCTACTATATGACCTGGAGAGCTGCTTCAGGAATTGACAATTCTCTATGTGCAAAAAAATATTTTCTGTCTCTATAATTTACATTTAACTAACTTCCACCCTCATCATCTTTAAGGCCCCAACTTCTATGTGCATACTGAGAGGTCTAGCAAATGGTTGCTATATCAGACATGGCCAGTGACAAGTGGACAGGGTCAGCTGTATTAGTTAAGATAACAGACGAAATGGGCATAAGTGTGAGAGGAGCGTTTTCCATATATTGGACAATGGACCCAAGTGAACATCAGTGAAGTGTGGGCAGGTGTAGGTGTACATTCTGCCTCACCCCCTCTCTTTCCAAACCCCCCCCGTCTTTCCCGCAGGTACTTACGATGTTACTACTTTGCCGTTCGCACCTTGATCACAATCGGTGGCTTACCTGAGCCCCACACTGTCTTTGAGATCCTCTTTCAGTTGCTGAACTATTTCACGGGCGTCTTCGTGTTCTCCAGCTTGATCGGACAGGTAAAAATAGAATTTCCCCCTCAGACCTTTTCAGGCATGAATACACGGATACTTCTGAGAATACTGGAGCTTCACCTGGGAGGCAAAATGGGCACCTTATTAGAGTGAAATAAACAGGTGTCTAGAGTCCTGAATTAGTAAGAGTTAATGACTGTACACTGTTCTAGAGTGCGTGTATGTTTGTGCATGCATATGTGTGTGTGTGTGTGTGTGTGTGTGTGTAAATGGTAAATGGACTGCATTTATATAGCGCTTTTATCCAAAGCGCTTTACAAGTGATGCCTCTCATTCGCCAGAGCATTTAGGGGTTAGGTGTCTTGCTCAAGGACACTTCAACACGCCCAGGGCAGGGTTTGAACCAGCAACCCTCCGACTGCCAGACAATCGCTCTTACCTCCTGAGCTATATCGCCCCTATGTGTGTACGTATAAGGTTCCCTACCCTTTCCCTGTGTGTGTGTGTGTGTATGCATGCATGTGTGTGTATGTATGCATGCATGTGTGTGTATGTGTGCATGCATGTGTGCGTGTGTGTGCGCGTGTACGTACATGGTGCCCTATCTTTTCCCTCTGTGTGTGTGTATGTGTGTGCGTGTGTGTGCACAGTGCCCTACCCTTTCCCTCTGAGTGTACTGTAGGTGGAACTCAGAGAGCTATGCCAGCAGTGTTCTTAGAAACCTGTAGTATCAGTTTACAAGTGCTTTTACTTTTGTTGATGGAGATAGATAGTAGAACAGACAAATAGACAGGTTTTAAGGAGATAGACTAGCATGTATTCATAAACAGTGGACTTTTTTGTAGCTATTGCATATACATTGTGCTTGCTTATCAACACAGTTTCCCCATTTAGGAGGGATCTTTAGAAGGCTACCCTCATGGGTTGCCAGGGTCTGTTCAAAGGCCCCTTTCTGCCAGTTGGTTAAGGGGAGGCAAGCTGTGGTGGCGGCTGCCCAGGCCCAATGATCTCACAGTCTCATGTTCACAGATGAGAGACGTCATCGGAGCCGCCACCGCTGGACATACCTACTTCCGCAGCTCCATGGACGGTACCGTGGCCTACATGAACACCTACAAGATCCCCAAACTGGTGCAGAAAAGAGTACGCACCTGGTATAACTACACCTGGGCCTCCCAAGGCATGCTGGGTAAGGACCTTGCTTCAGCCTGCAGTGTAGCCCACTCTGTTATGTTCTCATGGTTATAGCACACAGATGGCTCCCTCAGCTCCATGGTAGGCCTCACACTGCCCCCTGGCTGAAGCCCCTAACTAAACAAAAATTATAATATTTCCATATGTGGGCAGACCAGACGTGACTCGTTTGCAAGATCACTTGCATAGCGTCATGCAGGGTCTCGGCCAATCGGAAACACTCTGGTGCTCGTCACCCTGTCGTACCCACAGATCGTCTTACTTCAGGAGGCGTGAAAGAATACCAGGGTGGGCTGTTCCTCATCTTTTAGCTGCTATCAGCTTCCTGCTGCCTCCCAATGCTCTCTGCAGCACTGTGGCCAGCAGATCCTCATCTACATTCGGGCATCAGGCACAATGACTTCCCTTTCTTTGCTTTCCTGTCGTCTACAGATGAATCCGAGCTGCTGGGGCAGATGCCCCTCGTCATGAGAACTGCCATCGCTGTGGACATCAACCTCGCCACCTTCCAGAAGATCGACCTCTTCAAGGTGAGCGCCCAAAAGTACTCGCAGAGAACCTTGTTGCAGCAACCGCCCCCCAAAAATACAAAGAGCATGTCGCTGTTCAACATGGCTTTATATGGGGAAAAAGGTACTGTACAGTGTCAAACTGCTGCTGCTTCAGTCTGACAGATTTAAAACACATATATTCAACTCGAATTACATAGTTCATTTAAAATGTACGCATGATACATTTGATATAATTATGAGAACAGTCATAAAAAACGACATTGCTTTAAGACATCCTACTACACATAAAGAATGGTACACTCGGAATTAAGAATGGATTGTCCTAGACAGCATTCCATTTGGCATGAAGCATTACTGGATCCATCCTGTACCAATGCCTTCCAGTGTATCTGACTGCTAACCTATTAAAATATATATCACACTCATAATACACCCTTCAAGAGGAAGAAAAGGCGTGCAATCCTATCCAAGAAGTGCCAGTGTGGGTGCAAGTCTTTTCTAGTTATGTAATTTTAGAGATGTGATAACCAGAAACACATTTTGTTTCAGGGATGTGACAACCAGATGCTTGTAGACATGCTGTTGAGGTTGAAGTCCATTCTGTATCTACCCGGAGACTTTGTGTGTAAGAAGGTGAGTGAACAGCAGCTTGGATGGGAAGCAAAATGACAATTTCAGACACACAATATTTAACATCTCTCATCTCCTGGTGTTTCCTGTATACATCCTCTCTTGCTTCCTGGTGGTAGTTTGCTGACTGGTTCCCCAAGTACTTCCTGGTGGTAGTTTCCTGACTGGTTCCACAAGCACTTCCTGGTGGTACAGTAGTTAGCTGACTGGTTCCCCAAGCACTTCCTGGCGGTAGTTTCCTGGCTGGTTCCCCAATCACTTCCTGGTGGCAGTTTTCTGACTGGCTTCCCAAGCACTTCCTGGCGGTAGTTTCCTGGCTGGTTCCCCAAGCACTTCCTGGTGGCAGTTTCTTGACTGGTTTCTCAAGCACTTCCTGGTGCTGGTGGTAGTCTCCTGCAAATATGCTCTCTCACCTGTCCATTTCATTGCTGTGTTCTCTCTAACTTCTTGTTGTTACTTCTTGGCTGTATTCATGTTCACTTCTTGGTTGTTGTTTCCTGTCCATACTTTCCCACACTTCCCAATTGTTACCTGTATACATCCCCTCTCACATGGTTCTTCATTATATCCTCTCACTTCTTTGTTGTTACTTCCTAAATATCCTGTCGGTTGCTCGTAGTATTTCCCTTGGTTGTATTGTCTTCCCATGGTATTGTCTTTTTTTTTTGCTCTTTCTGCAGGGCGATATTGGAAAGGAGATGTACATTATCAAAGCTGGAGAGGTGCAGGTGATCGGAGGACCAGACAATAAGACTGTATTTGTGACACTGAAGGCCGGATGTGTGTTTGGAGAAATCAGGTACAGAGCAGGAAGAGGGGCTTGTTAGACAGAAAAGGTTATAAATGCCTAGCTTAGAGGAGTTCCTTCTTAGAGGGAGGGGCTTTGGCTGGGTGGGAGGAGCTTCATTCCCATCCAGCCAAATAAAGATTAAATACATTTTTAAAAAAGCATCTGGCTCCAGATGTGACTAGCTGGGTACAGTTTGGAGGTGCTACATCTGTGTGGGAGGAGCTTGATTTATGTGAAATGGGGTTGGCACAGGTGGCAGGGGGGTTGTACTTACATGGGAGGTGCTTCATCTGTGTTGATGGGAGTGGCTGTGTTTGTGTGGGAGGGCTTATGTACAGCTGAGACTTCGGGCTCTTTCCAATCGCGTATTTTATCCATCCTGGTCTCCTTGGTCTTAGACTGTCTCGAAAATCGAATGAGATCAGCCATTTTTAAGGGGATTCTGACCTGTTAAATGCTACTTGAAGGAGCAAAGAGCAAGGAAGCTCCCAAAGGATACTTGAGCACAGAAACTCAAGTTCATCCATTGTGGAAATATTTTTTTTGGAACACGTGACATATAATTGATCGACTTGTGGGTCCACCACTACCCAACTGTCACGTCGGTAACTGATGTGGCTTCAAACTGACCCTTGGCTGAATAAGGATGTTCCATTTTCCAAATACACAATTCCTCGATTCCTCCGTCCTTGTGTACTTTTCTTGCTTCCTCCATTGGGTGGCGTTAAGGAAGCAAGGAAAGGACGCGAGCCAAGGATGTAAGGATGTAAAATAAGCGATTGGAAAGAGCCCTGACCGTCTGTAGATGGGAGGGGCCTCTGACCGTTCCCATCATTATCAGCCTGCTTCAGTCCGCCAAGGACGGAAGCAACAGGAGAACCGCTAACGTGGCCGCCCACGGTTTCGCCAACCTCTTCGTCCTGGACAAGAAGGAACTCAACGACATCCTGGTCCACTACCCCGATTCCCAGAAGGTTCTGGCCCGGAAGGGAAGGTAACTGAAGCTCATATTTCAGTGGGGACGAATTTAAAGCAACTCATCGCACAACCAGCAAATCGTGGGCTCCAGCCCTAGTCAGCACGTCGGCGTTAAAAACAAGCAGGTTTATCAAGCTGAAATCAGCGATTTTCTTCCTCTGCCCTCAAAGAACCACAAGGTGGCTGGTCTTCAATTTGGCATAAAATCTGTGCAGATCAATTACATACTGAGGAGCAATGAAGACCAGCAGACACTGTAGCTCTCTGAGGGCAAGACTGAACACCATTGCATCAACAGCTTGATCCCCGCCATAGCACTTTCTCTGCTGCGGTCTCTTCACTATCTGTTACCCTCTCTGCTTTCAGTCAGTCTGAATGAAGCAAACAATATGAAAGGAGTCCCAGCAGCTTGTCCCACTGGCATTAAAAAAATGCATTATTGCCAAATCCCCTGCCGACTGACTGTTGAGAAAGGAGCGGGCAAAGGCCAGTTCTTTCACGGCTGACCGGTCCGCAATGTCCTGCTCCTCGTCTTCCTCAGGAAACTGATAAAGGCCAAGGGCCCGGCCTCAGCCGCGGCAGAGGGCGAGAGGAAGAAAGGACTGTCTCTCTTCACGAACAAACCCCCGACACCCAAAATCCTCCGCGCCCTTGGGGGACTGAACAAGTTAAAGGTACCTCCGCTTCGTTCTCCTCCGTTCTGACGTTCCCATTTCCTCCCTTTGCATGAAACACACGTCGCACGTATGCACCCGGTCTCGTAACTGGAGATGGTCAGGCCCAGAGAGACCTATACACACTGGTCTGTACCGCTGGGGAGAAGCACTTACTGCAGCATCAATAATTATCTATTCATCCTTTATTAATCCCATCGAGACACAAATCTGTTTTTTTTTTTTGTTTTTTAAGGGAACCCTGGCAAAGCCCAGCTTAGACACTGCACACATTCCCAAAGGGGCAGTTTGATTATATCTGCCACTCCCCTAAGTGCCCTGATATGATGCGATTGGTCAGAAAGTATTGGCCACATGCAAAAAGTGGGTGGGGCTTATGACTCCAAATGGAACTGCGCTGCTTTGGTTAGTCGTAAAGTGGACAGGCGCAAGTCCAGCCCATGAGGAAAGCTATTGCCTAAATACTCCGAAATGCGGGCTGCTGGGTGGCTCGTTCCAAAACCAGTGAAGGAGGGTCCCGCAATCGGATCCTGACGCAGACCCAACATCCCACAGGGGGCACACGCTTGGCCTTACCATCGCCATAGAAGAATATATTCTGGCTGGGCTGCACCTCTGATTCTGGAAGAGCGGCCTCTACTGGTCAGCCAGGTGCCTGCAGGCTGCCTGTGCCAGCTAGCTGAAAAAGACACTTGTCCAGTACAGTGATAACAGCTGAATTGGGGGATGCTGCTATAAGGCGACAGGCCGAGACAAGATTGGGCAATTCCCGATTTGGGCCAACTGAAAACTTGGGTATAAGCTGGAGTAGTTTTAAAAAAGGCACATTATGAAATTTTGTGTGAACACATTTTTAAATTTTTTTTTTATTATTCTTTCTCCTAGGCTACAATGAAAAGGAAGTAAGAGCAAGAAGAGACTCCTCTATGACCCTGGAGTGGAAGTTTGCATTTTTATTTTTTATCATTTTTTTGGAATTTGATTATAAAAAAACAAATGAATCAAAAAGATTATCATTACTTTAGATATTGCAGCTACTGGGTTCAGCTGTTCTTCAGCCCAGCCGGGTGACATGCAGCATTGCCCAGGGATGGGAGGGTTTCAGTCAGGTGGGATGTCTCACTGCACAGCAGTGACCCCTGCTGGTCGCTCGTATGCTCGCGGTTTGCCCGCCGAGTAGCACGTCAAGCGTCTTTCTCAGGCTCATGCGTGTCTCGTGGCTCTTGGCATCTCGCTGTTGCAGCAATGAGCTCTGGTAAAAAATGTAGGATTTTGCTCACCACTAATGTCAGATAACTGACTTGGCGCTCTCACGGTGTGCAAAAAGGTAGCATAAGCACACTAGCCTGGATATTGTGCAGTATACAAAAAGAATACCTGTGTACTTCTTTTGTCCAGGAATCTCTGTAAAAATAAATCTAATTGTAATACAGTATAAAGTTCTGACACGCCAGCTGAGGTTCACATTTAAGGATTTTACGTTTAAAGTAAAACCGCAAGGTTTTATGGTCTAGTTCCATGTACCATCTTAACTGAAGAATGATAAGCTCCCAATAAAAAGGCAATTGACCAACACTGCAGCAGTTTAAAAAAATGAAAAGGGCATGAGTGTTAAATTCATGTCAACATCTATGAAGGGGGGGGGAAGCAAAATGACTCAAATGATCATCGTTACGGTTATGAAATGGCATTTAATTTTTATATTCAAGCCAATCATGCCCAGATACATTAAATGTGTACTTTCAGGACTGCCATTGACACAAATATAGCCTGGCACAATGACAATGATCAAGCATCAAGCTTACAAAAAAGCAAACTTCGTTCTGTCACGCATGAACAATGGCTGACAATGACAGCCCAAAGCAGCACATTCAAACCAACATGCACGTGTGCCTTAACGTTGACTGACACGCGCTCCATTATTATACAGTGCTGCCATGGAAACAAGGACAAAATTAAAAACAATGTTGACTACGGTCATGCGGCCATGTTAGTGGCAAAAGAAAAGCAATATGAGCAACATTACACTACATGAGAATTATCCTATGGTGTGGAGTGACCTATATATAAATATATTAAATACAAATCCATATATTGGGGGTGCCAGGCATAGGATATGTACGAGTCACAAGGGATGAGCGTTATGTAAAGATCCCCAAAAACACTGGCCTCCTTTTTTTGTATTTATATCTTTCTGCAATTAGACACCTTAATGGAGTGTTGGCACTGTAGAGTGTGTTTTACACATTTAACACTGTGAACAAGTGCAGGTATAACACCCAGCCACTAACTCTGGGGGGGGCGCTAGAGCACACACATGCATCTAAACATGTGGGTGTGTGTGTGTGTGTGTGTGTATGTACTTGTTAATTTGTCAAAAGTTAATTGAAATACAAAAGAATTGAAAATGAAACTGAATAACAAGCCAATAGTTAAATGCTAAACGGAATAAGTCTGCCCTCCCCTAATCCCAGGGAAGTAAACATTGAATAGATTTCCCTCAAACTGGTGACAGACAGCAAATGGTGGACCTCTGGCAATAAGGGAGTTTGTGATGCCTCTCTCTCCCAACACTGTCTAAACTGCACCTTGACCGAAAAACAGGTGTGGGCGAAGCCACACATCCTCTGACAAAGTGACTTCGTAATCACCTCCATTCATTTCGATGGGAGCCATTTTTCGTGTGCGCAAGGCATGCTGGGATAGCTGGTGAAACAAGATAAGTGGGCGGTGCGACGGAAAAGACGGGTGCGATAACCAATCAGATTAAAGATCCCATGTGTAAACTGTCTCTGATTTCAATTTTTATTTCCCCATTCCACACAGCTTTGATAAGGAGGACTTAATTGTTGCTGTATGGGGATTTCCAAAATGGATATACATTTATGGAATACCATTTTAAAAACAGAAAACACGGCCACAAGCGGCCGATTGCGGGAGGCGAGAGCAATGCTAGGCAAACTCATCGGAGGATGTGTGGCTTCACTCCAAGTGGCGACCGCTACTTCACCTGGGAATTTTTTACGGAACCTTAAAAAAGAGAGTTGGTACGCCTAGTGTCTACCAGCCAATACAGAAGAGACGTTTTGGGCAGGTGAAGAAGTTCAAGGGAAACTAAACGCAGAAGTGCAAATAAATGAATCACACAGCAGCAAACAGGGCTGTATCTTTGGTTACTGAAACGCATCTTTGTTTGTAGTATGACTGTGGTGTAAACTGTTTCAGTCGAAGGTTGGAGTATAAACTAACGGGGGGAGAAAGGGTGAGGGTCGACCGTAAACAGCATGAGTATCCTCAAACAGCTCCATTTCTGAGTAAAAGCATATCCACCCTCATTTTCACAAAAATTGCATACGTAAAAATACATATATATACGCTAAATTTGCTTGGCACAAAGTAAGATGCTAACTAACATAACCATTAAACAAGCAGTGTTATGTAAAAGCAAATAAAAATTTTTTAGTCCTACAGTACAAATTACTGTACGTTCATAATACATTCATACAGCTAGTAATATTGATCTGATTCCAAATACTCAGTTTGCCACTATAAGCATATATTAACATAAAACAAAACATGCTAAAATATTTCCAGTTAACAGTTAGGTAAAAAAATTACAATTAAAAAAGTAAAAATTAAAAATCTGTGGTATAAAGTGTAAAAAGATAAATTTCAAACAAAACAAGCAACCAGGATGCATAACCATGATAAATTTGACACTTGTTAGTCATAAGATAATGATTGATTATAATGATTCCTGGTGGGGAGTGCAGAACTAAGGGATGCACTTGCTGAGTTTTTGATATAGGGGGCGCACTCCAGCATTGCAAGGGTCTTCTGTGTCCTCAGAAATTTTTAGATGAAGAGAAGGCTAACTGCAGCAGTTCGGTGACTGATCCACAGCGATGACAGAAAATCAGAGCTGGCCAATCGGGAGATTCAGCTTGGAGCACTTTTCTTTAAACAAGGTTTCAACCAACCAATGAGGCAGGTTAACAGGGAACTAAATTTGAGCCACCCAATGAGGTGAGTTAATAGAGAGGGACTAAATTTGAGGCAATCAATGAGGCGCATTAATGGAGAGGGTGTCCAGTAATTGCAAATCCTTTTTTCCGCCATTTCAGGTACGAGTTGAGAGCTCAGCTCTGACCTGATTGGCCAGGAGCCTTTTGGGCGGGATTGTTGGGCGGGCTCAGTTTGAGCATGTTGAAAAAGTTGACCACCTGACCTGGGATTTCAGCCAATACGGACTGAGCCAGAGCTTCCTTCGGACTCTGTGTGGAGAGAGGAGAGGAGGAGAGAGAGAGAAAGACAAATGAACAGTGGAATCTCACAGAGGGAAGAGGCGACAGACAAACAGGCGATGGGGGACGTAACCGTAGCGATGGAAACAGGCTAGCGAAGCCCTGCTCTTTTTAAAAACCCACGAAAGCACAGGAGCTACATCCTAGTGCTGAAGGCCTGCACTGCAGCGGTATGAGACGACAACGAATCGCTGAACGCCTGGTCACAGTCACCTGTGGGCGAGCGTCCAATCAGATCAGGGGTCCTTTCCAGGGAGAAGAGTTTAATGTAGGCCCAGCACAACTTCCTCAACTAGTTTACCCTTCTTTTATCTAGAGCCACAACTCCCAGAATTCCACAGTTTGGTCCCTCTAGGGGCTTGACCTGGGGGAGGAAGTGCTCCTGAGACTTCCTGAGACAGGTGCGTGTTACGGACTGCTTGGGCCTCCTCCCACTCTCAAAATTAAAACAGTTAAAAACCGGTCACTCTTACTCCTTTAGTCATTTGAAAGGTTTAAATCTGTCAGTGCTGACTCTTCAGCATTGTCAAAGTCGCATATCGAAGCAGCCACACACGTGTGCAATCACACATATATTACCGCGTGGGCAAAATAAGATGGAAGACTTTCAGACCAGACCTGGACCAATCGCATGCTTGAAATGCTGTAACTCTTCAGATGCGTAACAAAACACTGAAACTGAAATGTCTGCTAAAAGAAATGTGCGCTCATTTTTTTTTCCAGAATATCGGTGAAAATCAGTGAGTCTTACAAATCGCCAGTTGCCCGCTGGAATTTTTTACTGGTTTTTAAAGGGTTAAAGCACTTCAGCCAAAAAAATCTGACCCAAATCTTGTCCTGACGTGTGCGCTACCAGAGAAAAGAGAGAAGAGAGCAGGAGTGCACGACGAGGGACGATCCGTTTCGGGATTTCATGCCAACCCCTACTCTGCGCCAATTATTCAGTCCAAGCATTAATGTCATAATAAATCATTTGCTACAGCTTTGCATGACTGTAGCATCCAAAATAAAAACATTTTTAACGTGTTCCCATGCAGGACTGAAAGAGGAAATGAAGCCAGGTTAACTGGTTGGAAGAAAAACCCGGACATGGACCGGACTTGTCCGCGACTAGAGCCGTGCACTCCCTTGTGAAGCAGTGGTGTCTGATCCTATCCGAAAAGGGCCGGTGCAGGTTTTTGTTTTAGCCCAGCACTGCGACGCCCGATTCAACTGACAAAACAAAAAGCTGCAGCCGCAGCGGCCATTTTGGGATAAGACGGGACACTGCGGTGGAAAAGTAAAAGCGGTTTTCCCTACGTGCCTACTGAGCGGCGGGCTCGGACTCGGGCTCGCGGGGCGGTTTCAGCCGGTATAGGCTGAAGAAGGAGGACACCTGCTGCGGCAGCTCGGCCAACACGGACTGGGCCAAGGCCTGGGGGGGAGCCTGGAACGGGGACGGGATGGGGGGTGGGGGTTGGGGGGAGGGGAATGACGAATAAAGAAAGACAGACGGTCACCGGGAGGGAACGCTACATTCCAGCACATGGCTAATAGATACAGCCCCAGCTTAGGTCGGGTGATAAAGACGCAGAGTAGCGATGTGGGCAGCGGCTGCAGGGTGTGAAAATGAAACTTGGAGCACAGCTGAGTTTACATCCGTTTCAGCAGGAAGCCCATGTGACGTTAGCCGTTGCTGTAGTTACCTGCGCATGGCAACCCGGGCAACCTCATGCCGCGGTATTAGTGCAATCACAGTGGAGGGGGCGGGGCTGAGAAGCCACAGAGGGGCGGGGCCACAGCGCCTCATGAACCCGACGACACGAAACATTCCCACTGCGCCGCAGTGTCGTCACGGCGACGCAATAAAAAACGCACGCCGGGTCGACGCGGAAACGTCGTGCACTGAGAGCGCTCCGCTCACACCCCCACATCCATCTGAGCCCCGCCTCCTTCCACCAAGCCCCGCCCCCGGCTCAACTCACGTTCTGGAAGTTTCTGAAGGGCACGAACTGCACGATGTCGCGCACGGCGACTTCGCCCGTGGGCGCGCGCAGGTGCCCGTTGTCCCCGTCCAGGAACTCCATGGCGCTGAAGTCGGCCCCGCCCACCCCGACGATGATGATGGACATGGGCAGGCGGGAGGCGTTGACGATGGCGCTGCGCGTCTGATCCAGGTCGGTGATCACGCCGTCCGTGATGATGAGGAGGACAAAGTATTGCTGCGGGGGGGGGGGGAAAGGAGCTTAATAAAACCAAGAAAAAAACAACATCACTTCTACCTTTGAGCTCATAATGGATACAGTGTAAGACATGGATACTCAAATCTGACTCAAATCAGGTCATTAACTCAACCATTAGTGCTACTAATAGGCCCGACTGTCTCCCCGCCTGACTGCCTGGTAAAGGTGCTGGTGAGTGCAAAACCAGCAGTTGTCAGCCTTCAAGGACTGAAAGGATGTAGTTCACTGGAGTGGCCACACGGTGGCAGTGCAGACACTCACAGAGGCGGTGGTCTGCTGCAGCGCTTGAGTAGCGAATTGAGCCTGGTGGTTGATGATGGGGGAGAAGTTTGTGGGTCCGTAGAGCTTGACCTGGGGCAAGCACGCACGGTAGGCCTCCACCACACCCTCAATTCCTGCAGGGAGGGAGGGGGCGAGAGACAGAGAGAGAAAGCACGGGGAGAGAGAGAGAGAGAACAGGGGAGAGAGAAAAAAAGGGGAGAGAGAGCATGGAGGGAGAGAGAGACAGAGAGAGAGTGGGGAGAGAGAGTAGGGAGAGAGACAGAGAATGGAGAGAGAGAGAGAGAGATTGTAGGTCAAACAGCAGTAACACCAACAGCCCTTCACTCAAAGTAACCCCATGTCTTTATCAGAGAGATATGCGCTCATATAGATCGGTGCAGTACAATTTGTGGAGAGTGGGGGCGGACTAAAATTAAGTCACATTTTCATAACTCAAGTTAGACACGCTTTTAATATTTCAAGTGCTTAAACGAAATGAACTCAGTTACAAAATCAAGCTCTTGAGCACTCCCACGCACACTTGTACACAGCAAACGGCCCTTTTGTAACATCCCTGACACTGCAAGAACCACATTACCCAGAAGGAGTTGCGGCCGGAAGACCTGAAACATGCAGTACCTGTGCAGAAGGGGTTGCTGGGATTGAAGTTCAGAGGGAACTCGTGGGAGACCTGCAAGAAACCCAAACACCAGTGAAAGTGAGGACCGCTTCATAACACATTCTCAAACGTTTTTATTTTTAACACATTAAAGCGGCCATCCTAAATTTTTTCATATTAAATAAAAAAGCCATATTTGATACATTTTCATGATGTCATTTTCATGGCAATATTGATTCAATGTGTTCTGTAACTGGTCCTCTATATGTTATTTCCCCACTGGTCGTGTCAAGTGCGAAAATCCCGGCAAGCATTCAAGCGTGATAATGCGCACACAGGAACTTTAATGCCAAACGTGAAAGAATCCAAAAAGCGTCTTTAAAATCAGGTTTGATATGTTGCTCAATTTTACCGTCAGACCACAACGCTGGTTTCCTCTAGGCAGGGTTCTTTCCACAAAGACACGCTACCACTGGATTATCTTCTAAAAAAGCCAAGCGCTCGATGCGTTCTTAGCGATAGCTTCGTTTCGAAAGGAATTCGCGAAAACGAACCGCTGTGACCAACAGTCACCACAGGTGTCGCCAAAACCACCAAAGCTGAAAAATGAAGGGCGGCCTCTTTAAAGTTTTGGTTTGAGCACGGACGTATCAGCGGTGACACACACACAAGGAGAAAGCGGTAAACATTCTGTACCACAGGGTCACTTATTACATCGTACAGTTCCCACGCTTCGCCTCTTCTGTGCCACTTTCAGTAGTATTTCAAGTTGGAATATTACTGCCAATTCACTCAATACAGGAACCCTGTTAAAACTCATGAAATCCCGTCGAGTTTTACCTGCCATGTCGGGGGAACCTGTGCTCCAAATCCAAATGCAGGGAACATTTTGTCACTGGAAGGAGAGGGGAAAGAGAGAGAGAGAGGAGGCTGTCCTGTTAGACCCCATTCCAAACCAGCTCTGTGCCTTTTACTGTAAAGCGTTGTGTAAAGTACCTGTCACAGTCCTGTAGTGTGTTATAATGTGTAAAGTACCTGTCACAGTCCTGTAGTGTGTTATAATGTGTAAAGTACCTGTCACAGTCCTGTAGTGTTTTATAATGTGTAAAGTACCTGTCATAGTCCTGTAGTGTGTTATAATGTGTAAAGTACCTGTCACAGTCCTGTAGTGTGTTATAATGTGTAAAGTACCTGTCACAGTCCTGTAGTGTGTTATAATGTGTAAAGTACCTGTCACAGTCCTGTAGTGTGTTATAATGTGTAAAGTACCTGTCACAGTCCTGTAGTGTGTTATAATGTGTAAAGTACCTGTCACAGTCCTGTAGTGTGTTATAATGTGTAAAGTACCTGTCACAGTCCTGTAGTGTTTTATAATGTGTAAAGTACCTGTCACAGTCCTGTAGTGTGTTATAATGTGTAAAGTACCTGTCATAGTCCTGTAGTGTGTTATAATGTGTAAAGTACCTGTCATAGTCCTGTAGTGTGTTATAATGTGTAAAGTACCTGTCATAGTCCTGTAGTGTGTTATAATGTGTAAAGTACCTGTCATAGTCCTGTAGTGTGTTATAATGTGTAAAGTACCTGTCATAGTCCTGTACAGAGTGCTATAATGAGTACAGTACCTGTAATAGTCATGTACAGAGTGTTATAATGAGTACAGTACCTGTCATAGTCCTGTACAGAGGGTTATAATGAGCACAGTACCTGTCATAGTCCTGTATCACCTGTCCGACTGACCAGATGGCAGTGAGGTACTCATTCACCCCATTGGGACTGATGTAGTGCAGAGAGTCAGGTGACCGCGGGTCCCCGTTTGAGCCTGTGAAGTCCACCCCCACCTGCAAGAGACAGAGAGAGAGAAAGAGAGAGAGAGAGAGAGAGGGAGAGAGAGAGAGAGAGAGAGAGAGAGAGAGAAAGAGAGAGAGAGGGAGAGAGAGAGAGAGAGAGAGAGAGCTATATTTATTTAAAAAAACTCTAACATTATTTAGTGACACACAGCTTACACTATTTTTTACATACAATCAATTTATATAGCTGGATATTTAGTGAATGTTGACATTAACTATTCAAGGGTACAACAGCTGTACCCCAACTGAGAATGGAACTGCAACCCTGCTGTCGCATGCCCAGGTCCCTAACCACTATGCCCGTGTGACACTAGAAGAATGAGCGTCATTCCATGCTAAATGTACAACGCTAACGAGCTTTAGCACGGTACTGAGAACTGGACTCACAGTGAAGTTGATTTGGCATCCGCCCATTATGTAGTCCAGGAAAGTGTACTCCTTCACCACCTGAGGGAGGGAGCGGGGAGCTGTCAGAGCAGTCTCTCACACACAAACACATGCCCACGAAAACAGACACAAACACACGCATGTACACACACACGCTCACAAAAAAAAAACACACGCTCACACACACACACACATATTTGACTAGTGTGAGGTGAGGTGTTTGACTCTGACATCATGCTAAATCTCTCCAAACATCCAGAACTCTTCCGTAACATCCACCTACAAGCCGAGCGTTACCTGGCATAGCTTCACGCTGACCACGCCCGAGTTTTTGTAATTCTTCTTCTTCTGCTTCTTCTTGCTGTTCACACACTCAAACTCAGCCTGGGGGTGGGGTGGGGTGGGGTTGGTGGGGGAAGGAGGGGGATGAGTCAGGCTTTATTGTAAAGATTCAATGTAGGAAAAAGGCAGGTTCACGCTACATACATTTTCAGGGCAGGCTGATAACAATGTGCTTAAAAGTAATACTATGGTTGAGACATGGCTAAGCTGTGCAGAGCTTACAGTCACTAACGTGCAGTAAATAGCACAAAGTGAGTAGCACCCAAACACAGTGGCTAGCCATCAGCCACTAAAACATCAGACACGGTAGCTAAGGCACTGTAACTAACATAACACCGCTAACAGTAACTAAGACACTGCAGCTAACATACCAACGTTAACAGTAACTAACACACTACTACTAACAGTAACTAAGACTTGGCAGCTTAGCTGTAACTAACGGACAGGGGTTTGTGGGCTCGGACTCACTGGCGAGCCATGCTTGGCTTCCTGTAGGCGCGTCATGTTGGTCTCGAAGTTCCCGATGAGGTCATGTGACCCGTCGTTGTCGTAGTCATAACACTCCACCTGTAGCACAGCGCAACACAACACGCTGCAGGAGTGCTCTCACCAGCAGGGTGGTCTACACCTGGGAGCCACACAGCTCCCAAAACACACAGGGCAGGTTAACCACACAGAGGCTAACACACACGCACACACACACGCACATGCACACACACACACTTAAAAGCTAGCTGACCCACTGAAGGCATTGAAATCTGAATGCACAAAGGCATGCATGCATGCAGTCACATACACACACACACACACACAGATATACACATGCATAGGCTACAAAAAAATCCTGGCAAAACTGACATGCAGCAAAGGATGATGGGTACAGGAACTGGGCCCATCATCGGCCCACCTGATTGGCTGCAGTCATTCCCCACCATGTGACATCCGAGCGGCTGCCACCTTCAATGAAAACTCGCGTTTACAAGCTTAGTACCCCATCTTCTGAACCAAAATAACCCCCAACACTGGGTTTCATTCTCAGTACCCTGGCTTCTCTGCAGCCATTTGCAGTGATGATACATTATTGTAAATTGCACGCTCACAAAACAGTAGGGATGTAGCCATACATCGATCTGGATCAATGCATCGGTTTAAAGAGCAACAATTTGATCAAATCGATACAGCATGCAAAAATCGCCCCGCATCGTTGTGAATCATAACAAACCGTTTATTTAAATGACCGGTTTGCTCTCTAGCAACACTGGCGACATCACAGTTTACTCTTACTTCATCTCTGACTTAACCTCATCATCACTTAGAAGGAAAAATGACACTGGCCTGTAAAAAACATGACATCAATAAAGTTTTGCACCCTAAACCTCATTTTGGTCGTATGCGTACGTAGCTGGATCATATATATTGATCAACGGCAAATATCACAAGGTTTACACCTCTACACAACAGTACATCGGGCATATGAAACTCAGGTTAAGGAGTTCACTCATGAGCACAGTGGCAAAGCCTCTCCTGGGATGTGAACTTGCAGCCTACCAGCTACAAACCCGGGTCCTTCACCAGTAAACCACACTAGTCAGTCACTCGGGGAAACGGTGAGCTAGAACAGGCATCTGGAGAGGGGGGGCGGTTTGACCTTCTCCCTCTGCGGTGTGCCTGGGGGGGCGGAGCCACGGAGAGAAACTCACGGAAAGTCCCTCTAGCAGGGGGGGTGAGAGGGGGAGGGTGGTCTCCTAATATGGTACAGCCAGTAAAAGCTGAGAATGGCTGATCATTAAGCCAACCCCCTCCCCCTTTCGTTCCCCAGCGATCTACTGCATAACGTCCACGCACTTATCTACCGTCACACACACATGCGCGCGCGCGCACACACCGCCACTTCCCCAGAAAACACCAGCCACTCAGTCAGTCCACACAAGAGCTATTTGAACCAACAACAACAAATTTACGATTACGAATTGGCATTTAGCAGACGCAGAGCGACTCATAAAGCAAAAGACCATATAAAAAAAATATTTTAAAAATGCATTGTGTTGTGAAAGCAGAATGATGGCAGTATCATTTAGGATCCTTTTGTCCTGAACCAATAAAAAGATTTTACTCTTCACAACGGAATGCGATTGGTTAAAATTAGTGAGTTACTGATACTGTAGCGCATGGTAGCTACACCAATTATTGGTGTCATGATAAGGCTCCTCATTCTGCCATCACTAGGATTAAGTCTACAGCTATCACTTCTTTAAAGTCAGAAAAGCCTTAATTACAGAGTTGAAAAGCACACCTTACTGCATGAGGCAAGCACCGTGTGGTGTTAAATCTGTACATCAGAGCATCTGCAATAGACACCAAATACAGACAAGAAAACACACCCAAGCCAATCTACACATTAGAGAGAAAAAGCCAAAACAAACTGGTGCTATAGCCTCCTTACAGATTAGCCAGTAAGACAAAGACAATTATTCTCCCAAAGCAGAGGGCTTTATAGTATTAAAATTATATTAAAGGCAGAACAGTTGACCCCAAGTGGCAACACGGTAGCCACGGCAACATAACAACCCCGGAACGACCCCATTCCACTCCACTTTGCAGCGGCTGTCGGTGAACTGGCTGACTACACACCTCCGTTTGGCCTGGCACTCTCGGACATTCAATTAAGGTTCGCTTATTTAGTAAAAAATGATGCATCAGAAGAATTTGTCTCCCTGCGGCAAACGCTCCGAGCTGGCTGATTTTCTCACCTGACTGGCTACTCAGAAATTCTGGGATCTCCGCCACATCTTAAAGGGGCAGTTCACCCGAAAATGGAATTAAAATTACCGGGACAAAACTACCGGGGCGGACTTTCAGCCCTGTGACACGGCACCAGAAACTGCTTAAATGGGACCCTGCTGTGTGTTAAAACAGAAAACAGGGAAGCAATGCAGGGTCTGAGCATCTTGCCTGTCCACTGAATCACAGCTTATACTGAACTCAGTGGGGATGTATGGAGACCCTAAAGACAGAGGACGCCCCTCCGGAAGCATTGGGGGGGGTGGGGGGGAGGGGGGTGGGGTGTAGTTGGGGACCCACCTTAATGGGCTTGTCCATGTCGCCCCCACAGAGGGACTGCAGCGGGATCCTGAAAGGCTTCCAGGTGGGGTTCAGGTTGTTATTCACCACCTGCAAGAGGAGGAGAAGGATGTCTCCTGTTCCAATATCAGGTCCAGCCAATCACTACGGACTGGGGGGGGGGGGGGGGAAACAATCACATGGCCATGGCGGACAACCAATCGCTGGACAAACAAATTACTGGGCCCTGGTGGAGACCCAATCACTCTGGACCCGTAGAAAACAAATTATTGTGCGTGAGTGTACATCCAATCATTGGGCACTCACGGAAAACCAATTATTGTGCTCAAGTGAATACAGACAGTGCTCAGTTTGGCCTGTCATTCACTTAATTAGAACTCACTAGGCCCTTCTCCCCTGAGGGATGGAAACACTGACGCTCTCCATTTTAACTGACATACACACCCCCACCCCCCCACCCAGAACTATATGACACAATGCCCCTGATTTCCCCAGCCGTCCTATATTTCGCTGTATGTACAGGAAATTAGCTGTGAGGAAGTTATGCCATTTCAGCCGCAGGGACGGGTTTCCTAGCTTCAACAAGCTCAGACGGCACGTTTTAGTCTGTGCGTGTGTGCGTGCGTGTGTGTGCGTAAGTGTTTGTGTGCACACGTGTGTGTGTGTGTGTATACATTTCAAAGCATAGAGAAATATGCTGAACAACATTTCCATTATTAACCCTTTATTTAACCTAGAGATACCATGAGATAAATTACTTTTCCAATGGAGACCTGGCCAAGATTATATATATAAATATATATATATATATATACACACACACACACACACACACATAATATATTGGCTATAAAACATAGAGGAAAACGTTAATGACCAAGTCATATGCAACATTACAATGACCCAGAGTAAAATTGCACCAGGTCGATTCATTCCACCCCACATACCACAGCCCCTTACAATCGAAGCAATCGCAACTCTTCAGTCACAGTACTGTGAACAGGACATAGAGAATACCAGAGCCTTCAGACCAATGCTTTTCTCTCCGAGTCATTCCACACCCAGGGCGCTGAAGCAAACTGAATGACATCAGAACATGATGAAGCCCCTTGATAACTGTAATCTTTGATAAAAATGAGATTATGGGTGTGGGAAGTCAAACCAAGAGTTCATTCACAGATTAAAAATGCAATATGCAGCTCACCATTTAAAAAAGAACACAGATGTGGAGACGAATACAGTCAGGAACCCTTAAGGCAGAGGGGGCAGCGTAAACAGTACAATAAGGCCCCATAATCAACAACAGGCACCAGGGCGTTTGCTGCATAACAATAACCTATCTAAGCACTTCACAGATGGGCGTGGTCATACCTCTGTCCTGTGGGCAAGCTGCCATCCTGTCTCTGTCTGCTTGTAGAACTCCAGATATGGGTCAGACTTCCCAAAAAAGTCCTGAGGAACACATTTAGCTTTTAGATTTTAAAAGCTGCCACTCTCCCCATAGCCTCCCTCCCTCACAGACACAAGCACACACGCACTCACATACTCACACACACACACTCTCTCTCTCTCTCACATACACACACACACAGTACTTCATTAATTAAGCATGAAGTAGCAACAAAAACCAGCAGAATGCAGCTAATCCAGCACCAGGATTTATCAAAATGAAAATCAGACTTCAGTGTCCATCAGATTTAAAGGAAAGATTGACTTGAAGTGGATAAAGGGTGCCTGTGCTCTTGCGTTCATACTGTCTGCTTCCGGATAATTCCGCCTCACCTTATTGTCCAATTTCCTCGCCTCCACCTCAAAATTCGCCACCCTGTTGTCCTTTATTTCCTCAGCACAGATCTAAAAATGAAGGGAAAGTGAAAGACGTGGGAAAAAAGGAAGGCATACAAAGAAGCAGAAACCATTGCAAGAAATACTGAACCAAATCCGTTTAACATGTAGCTTTAAAGACACGATGAAAGGAGTTCTGCATATTACTCTAATTCTGTTCTTTCTGGAAGTTAATGTTTTACTAAATATTAAAAGTACTATCATTCATTAACATCATAAATCTGACACTGAGAAATTAGTGAAGTTGGCGAATGGAAAAAAAAGAAAAGAAAAGCACTTGTAACAAGTTCCTTGGGAGTGAAAGCAAAAAAAAATGGGGGGGGGGGTGGGTGGTGGAAACCAAAGTTTAAAAAATGTGGTGCGACTGAGAAACCACAAGCCGCAGATAAAGCACATGGTCACACAATGCAGGGGTGTGACAATTACATTTCAGTACAGGCATTTAGCAGCTCTAATCCACAGCGACTTACACAGCATGTAGTAATAATGCCCATGATTTTTAATGAGATGTCGGATGTCAGGTGATCACATAATTGTGGCCATGTAAAGTACGTCAAATGCACCACAGCCAGGTCATCCTCTGTTTACATGCTAACTGCACAGACCATTCTCCGTACTGAAAATAAACAACACGTCTGCGTTTGGAATTGATCAGTCAAAGTCTGCAGACGAAGGGTTGTAACACACTTTCCTGTCAGGTTCTCAGATGTCTGGCTGGGCTTCCAACCCAAAAGCACTTTTACAGTTTATGAAATGGGGTTTCTGAATGCATTAGACACGGTGTTTCGGAATGCCCTACGCATAGTGCAACTGAATGGGCTAGATTAACTTTACACCCCAGCTCTGTGTAAGAGTAATCTAGCTGTACAGATTCTTTTTATTTGGGGGGGGGGGGGGGGGGGTAACATCTTAAGCCTGCGATTGTACTCACTGTGATGGTGCCTTTCCCCGCAGGTTTCTTGTTCTTCAGAACCAGGGGTCGGGTTAGCTTCCTAGTGGACACAACCTGAAACAATGTCCGGAAAAAAAAGAGTCCGTTTCATAGTTCAACAACAATTAACCCAACAAGTCAAACTGCGAGTAGAACCGTGGCTGCTCAGAGGATCAAAGACATTAAAAGTCGAAGGGTAGCAAGGTGCTGTTTGACCAATCAGAGCCCTCCTTTTTTTCTATTACTGAGCAACATGGCAATACAATAAATGCTTTTAAATGTTCTTCACTGAGCATTCTAACGCTGATGTAACAATCACTGCTGGTAATTCAAAGCTCTAGCAGGGCAGAAATTTGACTTGTTGAAAAGGTGCCATGCTATGAGTGTCACGTTGAAAGTCACTGAGCTCTTCAGCACGACCCATTCTACCGCCAACATTTGTCAACGGAGATTGCGTGGCTGTATGCTTGATTCATTGCACCTGTTAGCAACGGGAGTGGCTGAAACTGCCGAAACCACTAATTAGAATGGGTGTCCACATACTTTTGGAAACGTAGTGCACGTGGTTAGAATGTTCTTCACTGAGCATTCTAATGCTGATGTAACAATCCCTGCTGGTAGTGTTGTTTCTACATTTAAATCCATGCTGATTAAGCTTAGTGTGAATATTAAAGACATATTGAGACATTAGGATGAGGCTGAAATAAATGACTTCTCTGCTCCATATCAGTGAAAGTGAAAGTGAAAGCATTTCAAAGCATTCGAGAGAGGATGAAACCTGGAGTATCAGGTTACAAATGTTGCCTCAGCCCTGTTACAGTAGTTCTCTGCTTTCAATACATGCAATCAGAGCAACAGGGTGAGACACCATGTTCACACACACACACAGACAGACAGTGAGACAGCATGCACGCACGCATGCGTACACACAGAGAGACACCATGTTCACACACACACACACACACACACACACACACACACACACACACTGAGCGACAGGGTGGGACACCATGTTCACACACAGACAGACAGAGCAACAGGGTGAGACACCACGCGCACACACAGAGCGACACCATGTTCACACACACACACACACACACTGAGCGACAGGGTGGGATACCATGTACACACACTCTCTATATACAGGGTATGAAAATTAACAGGTAACCAACCAGGCAATATTATATTGTAAAAGAGGTTGATAAAATGTTGAAAATGGCTGGTGATTTTTAGAATCCACAAGCCACTCTCTGTCGGGTTATCTGTATCTGGACATCTTTGCTAGCTAGCTCTGCGGTCACACCCACCCCTCCCCACACAGAAAAGAGCGCCACACCCGGGACCATGGTAAACCCAATTTAAAATAACAAATGCGGGTAAAGGTGCACAAATTCAGCAAAAGTGCATACAGACAGAGGGCATAGATATGAGAATGGTTATTTTATAATAGCCTACTTCCAAGGTAAAAATCCTGCATAGTATGCCTTTTAAAGCTATTTTAGAACTGTATCTGTATGGAGCAATAACTGAGCAGCAGTCCTCGTTCTCTGAAGGACCAGCATTGGCTCAATGCTGTGACACTTCCTGTGCTTGAAGACCTGTGTTGACAACCTTGTTCCAGATCAAAGACAAATCGGCATTTTGCAACTCCCAATACAAATCATAGCTATCACCTAGAACTGAAATATTAAATCCACAAACAGTCACATTTACATATGATCATGCCTCAACCATGTGCATGCTTATTTTGTGTGTGTGTGTGTGTCAGTGGGGAAACATACGTGAAATGGGTTACATAACACTTTAACAGATGAGTGGTGAGGAAGTGCCGTTTGCCAAAGTCTGGCCAAAGGTCGAATGGGATGAGGACCCACACTTGACTGCCCCTCCTTCGCCTGAGTAAAAATGATCTCACCTGTCCCAGGGTGCACTCCAGCTCCCCCAGGAAGTCGTCATCGCCGAGGTCGATCGTCTTGTTGTCGATGTCATACACCGCGAACTTCAGCTTCTGCATCAGCTCGAAGTAGTAATCGATGAGGAATTTCTTGGCGAACTTTGGCGCAAGACAATTCTGGACCCTCTCAGTGCGACCCACCTGTAAAACACAGAGTATTTGATTACTTCTTTAATTACGATCACTTATATTCCAACGCAGCAGAATTCACACACAAACACAGACCTCGAACTACATTCAAATTTTCCCCACAGGCCTGGAAGCATGTTTCGCAGTTCTCCCTCTCCACCTCAGCTGATGTTTGGACACAAACAAAATGGCTACAGCACACATCACTGGAAAGTGTTTGTGGTGAGATAATACAGCGTTTCCCAACCGGTGTGCCGCGGCACTCTGGCGTGCCGTCAGGCGAGGTCAGGTGTGCCGTGTGAAAAATCCTTTAAAAAAAATTTTAATATTCAAATTAATTTAAAAAACTTAAATGAACAAATCCCATCCACAAAATTCCAAAATAAATGTCATTAAAATGCATATCGCTTAATTAAAACCCCAAAAGAACATTTAGGCCTACTGTTGGCACGTGTGGAAGGGGGCTACAGGGTGTTTATTTTTTGTGCTTATGAGAGTGGTGTGCCATGATATTCTGTAAATTTGGAAAGTGTGCTGTGGAAGGAAAAAGGTTGGAAAACGCTGAGATAAAAGATAGCAGAATATGTGTTACTATTATTAACATTAAGCACAGATCTGGAACTACTTGCCCCCGCTCACACACAGACCTAGAACTACATTCACCCTATCAGACACATGCAGAGAACTATATTCACCCTCTCATACACAAACCTAGAACCACATTCATCTTATGAATGACACAGACCTCGTACCACTGGTCTGAAGCATTGCTCATCAGGAGGACACATAATGGGTCGGACTTGGAGCCCACATCCTTGTCCAGGAGGTTCTCACAGGACACCGTCAGCTCCACCTTGGTCACACACTGAGCCATCAGAGCTTAACTGAAAAAGGTAACACCAAGGTCATGCTAATTACTTTTAAAGCTATAAAAAAATCTTTATTATAAAAATAACAATGATAATAATTATTATATAATAAGAGATATCATATAAGGACATAAAATGACTTAAATGACTATCACCAGGATATAATAACAAAAACTAACACGCCATGTCCGTTATGATTATCACACAATTAAGCTCAATCAGTTCATTGGCTGAAAAAAATCTTGATTCATGACCGTGGGATTCGCGGGAAGAAGTCAATTTGCCAGTTCGCTATGAACACGAAGACATTCTGGCAATTCACATTCAAAGAATGCGGTTGTACGTATTCGTTACTCTTCATGGGAAAACTAGCTGGATAGTGTGTATTTAGGATTACACGTTATGCATGGTTTATTCATTTTCAACTAACTTTTCATATGCCAAACCAGGGAGGCAGCTAAAGTAGATTAACACCACAAAAACTGTAGTTTATTTTCTATTTATGCAAATGTCAATCAGCTGGACCAGGAAATGTTACTTTTGCTCATTGCTCCAGCTAACGTCAGCTCATTATATAGCTTTTTCCGACAACGTATATTTCCAGACTGTTATGAGCTACAGTAGCATAAAGATACGGACAGCAAGTTTATTTTATTTTTACTGATGTTGGCCTATCGTTATGTTGTGCAAGATATACGTTGTTCTGTTGTGTCCGACCGAAGCTTTTTTGTGTCTTTTAACTGCAGTCGCCACATCCTGAAGTTTAGCAATCGAATTAGCCAGTTAACGTTTTTAACAAGTCGCATATAAAAATGCAATGCTTAACAAACTTACGTCATAACATAAGTTTGTTGTCAGGCTCTGGCAGATGTAACGTAGGTTTACCAACTTAAATTTATTTTAATATACGTTAAAACACTTGCTGGATGTATGGACGCCTTATATCCAACAAAAACACAAATCTAGTCCTGCATAACTCCGTAATCAAAAACCATGCCCTTAAAGTGACCCTATTAAACAGCCTCGGTAAATCTGTGAATGGACCAACCATGCTAACTTTAGCGTCTAGCTAACCAGACTGCACCGCTAGTTTTTAAGATTATAAGACCCACAACACTAAAATGTATACATTATTTATATACATATGGTAAGCAAAAGTATGTCCACAGATTAACAGAGTAAATACGTACATTTTACTTACCAATCTAAACAAATTTAGGGAAAGTAAATCCAAACAGCACGACACCCAAAGCAAGCAGGCAACTCCCAGGCTCTACGTAGACTGGCGTACAGGGTGATTACAGCTGCGCTGCGCAGCCAAACTAGCTCACCTCTGCGTTCTAGCCATGACGACACACAAACACACTAGGTGAAATACGCATGTCTATGGTGTGACCCACCTACGTAATATGCGTGTCTAAGATGTTAGAGGCCGGCTGTGTGGAGGAATGTGGGTAGAGCTGTAGCTTCAGTTGGTGGATGTGAAGGAGGGTCTGAGGAAGATGGAGGCATGTTAGAGGCCGGCTGTGTGGAGGAATGTGGGTAGAGCTGTAGCTTCAGTTGGTGGATGTGAAGGAGGGTCTGAGGAAGATGGAGGCGGGACCCTTCCCCCCAGCACTGTGCGTTCACTGCCCATGATGACTCATGGTTCATGTTCATTGCACTCTATTTACCCTCCATCCTATACATTTTGATCAGACCGATCCTAATTGACTGCAGCACCATTGAGCGTATACTGCCCCCCAGTGGAGTGAAGAGTGTAGTGCATGCAGTCCGGTGAATAACGCTCCTATTTCAGCTCAGGACTGTCCTGCACCTCCTGTCAACTCCACAGCCACCGCCCTAAAAAAACAGACCCCTGTCAATCATGGCACCCAGCTAGGGCCACGGCCTCTGGAAAGCCAAGGTCAGAGGTTCAGCAGTAGCATCAATCAGTTGGAAAGTAGTAGATTTCAGGTGTATGTGGTTATGATGTTCTTAACTGAACATTCTAATTCTGGTGTAATGATCACTATTGGTAACTCAAGGCAATGGAGTTCTAGAACACTGGCTTAGAATGTTGGAAAAAAAAATCTACTGTTCAGAGGGTTAAATAATAACAACATCCAATCATGGGGGGCCACAACCTATAGGAGCCGAGGGCCCAGCAGTCTTTCAGACCCGGTGTGATGCTGGGTGGAGCTCCTGCCAGAAAAGATCCCCTGCATACAAACATCACTGGAGAGGAAACTTAAGTGTTAAAAACAATTCATACTGTTTTCTGACAGCATTTTATCTTTTTTAAATGATGTAAAGTCTGCTCTCCTACACCACAGAGAATACCCCTCCTTAAAATGGCAGTTTTTGGATAGTCTTTCAGGCATTAGGACAGCAAATCCTTTCCCGTTTATGATGGCACCAAGGTTGTAAATGCATTTTAAGCATCTGAAATATAAATATTCCCTTTGACCTCTTGATGTAATCCACTCTTATCAAATAAAATTTGGAAATGAAAGCTGGATGCTGAAATTTATATGCAATTTCTCTGGATAAACAAAAACTACTAAGAGCACAACACGATTGCACAATATGTGAACTGAGGTTTATACAAACATCTGATTGGTAACATTTACTCACACAGAAAGCTCAGTTACATTACAGTACAAATGAAAACTGCAACCTGGTTTCCACATTTGAGGTAGTAGATGAGCATATGCTTCAGAGGGTTGGGCAGATAAAGGAGAGGGGGGGGGATATAAAAAACCCATGCATCAAAGATCCACTAAGGTCTTCATTTATTGAGCTTTATAATAACCATTACCGAAGAACAGTAACGGTTATTTATTTTCAAACTTAAATGTTATGTGTACTTAACAGTTAAAAACAGTTCAAGTATTCCAGTATTTCATGACGTAATAGATAATGTTACAATATGAAGCAATGACCAGGCTTACCTGCAGACTGGGGAAATATGGTTCACCTTTTCCCGGTTTTAATATAACCCCAAATTATTAAGCAGGCAAAGATGTAATACTAATTACATATTTTAAGATTGTATATACAATGATAAAATACAAAATTTTAAAACCAACATACTACAGCTGGTTGAGAAAGTGTATTTGTATGCCTTAAAAATGTTCCATCACACAGTGAGAACTTGCTTAAAAACATGTACCATCAGTCATTTAAAAATAGCTTTGGACACTACATTCAAGAAACTAAAACGTTTCAACATTTATCACGTGCACCTGACCCCATGCTCAAGGACAGGTGAGCTTGATTCAGCAGCTCTGTGAGTTTGCTGGTGTTTCTTTAGGTCACAGGAGTAACTGAAACTCTTCCCACACTGGGCACAGTGGTACGGCCTCTCCCCTGTGTGAGTGCGCTGGTGTAGATTAAGGTGTCCCTTCTGACTGAAACTCTTCCCACACTGGGCACAGTGGTACGGCCTCTCCCCTGTGTGAATGCGCTTGTGTAGTTTAAGGTGTCCCTCCCGACTGAAACTCTTCCCACACTGGGCACAGTGGTACGGCCTCTCCCCTGCGTGAGTGCGCTGGTGTCGCTTAAGATCGCTCCCTGCACTGAAACTCTTCCCACACTGGGCACAGTGGTACGGCCTCTCCCCTGTGTGAATGCGCTTGTGTAATTTAAGGTATCCCTTCTGAATGAAACTCTTCCCACACTGGGCACAGTGGTACGGCCTCTCCCCTGTGTGAATGCGCTTGTGTAATTTAAGGTATCCCTTCTGAATGAAACTCTTCCCACACTGGGCACAGTGGTACGGCCTCTCCCCTGTGTGAATGCGCTTGTGTAGTTTAAGGTGTCCCTCCCGACTGAAACTCTTCCCACACTGGGCACAGTGGTACGGCCTCTCCCCTGTGTGAGTGCGCTGGTGGTCTTTAAGGGTTTGCTTCTGACTGAAACTCTTCCCACACTGGGCACAGTGGTACGGCCTCTCCCCTGTGTGAATGCGCTTGTGTAGTTTAAGGCTTCCCTCTTCACTGAAACTCTTCCCACACTGGGCACAGTGGTACGGCCTCTCCCCTGTGTGAGTGCGCTGGTGTAGATTAAGGTGTGCCTTCTGAATGAAACTCTTCCCACACTGGGCACAGTGGTACGGCCTCTCCCCTGTGTGAGTGCGCTGGTGTCGTTTAAGATCGCTCCCAGCACGGAAACTCTTCCCACACTGGGAGCATGTGTGTGCGTTCATGCTGCCAGTATCTAACTGTTTTGGAGTGAGGAGCTGAGCTGTACCTGGGACAGTATGACAGGGTGCACAGAGTCTATGGAAGCTGCCGGAAGGCTGGAGACTCTCTGATGTGACTGATCCAGCTCTGAGCAGTCTCACGTACTCCTCAGGGTGAGATCTCTTGATGTGTTTGTGCAGGTAGTGCTCAGCTGTGTAGGAGAGCGAGCACTGAGTACAGGGGAAGAACTGAGACGGCACAACCTCACCCCCTGGTGGAGAAAAGAGAACGAGTTCAGTATGTAGAACCGGACAGAAAAACCCATCCTGTCCTTAGTGTTTTTAGCAGCAATACATTTTCCCCCAGCATGACTGACAGATTCTAGCATTTCAAAAATACATATTTTGATAGTGCTCCAAAAAAAACAAAAAAAAAACCCAATCAGAAATCACAAAAAAATTCAACACAATTTGCCACTTAAAAAAATCAATACTATTACATTAAATCCCCTTGTTAGTTTAGCAATTTGGTGAGTCAATACAAGCCAAACAGCAATTTTCATGCTTCACTTTCCTGAAGTTAACAATTCACTGCAAAGTCAGAATGCTTCAGAAATTTATTAATGCCGAATCAGAAAATCAACCAAGCAAGACAGAATTCTTAAAGGCCCATTATCGATCATTCAACAGCTGAAAAACTGCACGCTGCCCAATTCCATAGCCCTGGCTGTTCCAGAGTTAAGGGGGCGGGGGAGGGGGAGGGGGGGGGTGAACGGAGATGCATGCACGTACCTTTAGAAGAGCACTTGTTGCTCCATAGGTAGCTGAAGGTGATGTCCAGGTCCTTGGCGTAGTCCTCCCCATACCACACCAGCAGCTCCTGGCCTGGCAGAATGGGCTTGAAGCAGCGGTACAGAATAGAGCCTCGGTACTGGAACGCCACGAGATTCTGCTCCTCTTCATTCCGAGCGCAGTTCACATACCTGAGTTCAAAGGGACACAGGCAAGCGAAAGAGAATTAGACAAAACTACGGCAGAGAGACGCAGTGTTCTCTCTCTCTCTGTCTCGACACTGCCACCTACCTCATCCAGTTGGAGTGAGTTTCTCTCCTGGCGTCAATGTACTCAACACAGCGCTTGCTCCTGTAGATCTAACACAGCCTTGTTAGCACCGCTAAACAGCACTGGCTCTTGTGGATAAAACAGCCTCGCTGGAAAGTACAGTAAACACCCACACCCTAGCAGATCCTCCATACCCGTGCTCTTGGTGCAAACGAGGAATACGGGTTCTCCGCCATACTGGATTGAAGGTGTTCACTACATGAAAACAGTTTATTCTATTCATTTTTGCATATTCACATATGAAAAAGTTTTTATTTTTTACAGTTAATCCAAACCCGTGTAACCACCTCTGGCCAGTTGCGCAGGAGTTTACTGTACTATCGTAGTAACAATATTAACCACCAAATTTCTACATTTTAGACCCACCGTACATCTCTGCACTACAAACACACACACAACTCTACACTTGTATTAAATCTGCCCTACAAAAACTCACACAGCTCTATACTGGTATGTTATAAACACCATACATTAATTGACCACTGCACTGCTGTCTCTCTGTACTATAGTACATTTCCACACACACTTACACTACACACACACTGATTCTACTGCATCTGTATAACAGACTGCTGCACTATGAACACCCGCACTGCACTGACAGAACTCCACACAGTACTGACTGTCACGCGGCATTAGCACCCATCTCACCATCCAGGAGTAACCGCTGTCAACGGCTACATCTTTATCGGTCAGGTCTCCCTCGTACGGTCCATAATGCACCCCTCTGGCCACCGTCCGCTCCTGGTTAAACACCCCCAAGCCTGCTCCAGGGATGCTGGAGACTCGGACCTCCAAACCGGGGGGCAGGGTAAGCCAGGCCCTGTCAGGGCTGCCCATGGGCGCAGGGGCGTCCAAAATGAACGAAGGGGGGCCGTGCACCTGACATTCATCAGTGAAGAAGGACTGGCACTCGTCACAGTCTAGAAGACAGAAGAGTTCATTCATAACTGGACCTCGATCAAAAAGGAAACCACAGGAGATATAGAAACCGCCTTCGCTTCCACGCGGCTCACAGAGATAATCTTCGTCTCTGGGCTCCTCTTCCTCGGTGTAGCGCACGCTCCGTGTGCTGCGCAGCTTGTCACCGCGGACATAAAGCCTTTTCTGCTCAGTCGGCAATTTCAGACTCTCTTTCTTCAGTAGTACTGAAACAGTAAATGTGCAACAATGCAAACATGCTAAATATTCATTCAATTTGTGCACTTTCAGTCTAGCCACTAGCAGCTCGACATACAGGCGTAATATTGGGAACGGGTGAACCTTGGACAAATGACTGTAGTACTGATGTGCCAGTCTGCAAGCACTGTGTCAGTCTGTACTGACAGCACAGCTTGCTTGCAAGAGGCCACAGTGTGGAAATCAATTGAAAAAGTTCATTCTTCAATAAGAATTAACACATTTTGCATTAAAAGGTGCTTCAGCCAACAGTGTTGTGACCACATTTTGGTCCCATGTCCATGTTATTAGGTCAATGCCAGTCCCCTGCGACTTACGTACACCACATTATATTGTAAAAATATGTATCCACTAATGCCAAAGGGTGTCAGTTTGTCAGCAGAAAGTACCAAACTCTGCAGTTTCCCTTGTTTCGTTGTGCATCATTTACAAGAAAAGATTGCACACATTGACCAATTTTGGGAGAAACGAGGTACATGTCTTCAGGAAAATCAGGAAAGGAAGATGAAGGTAGATGAGAAATATCAGGAGATCTGAATGGTGCAACATGAACAGGCATCCATGTTTTAGGCCCAGTAGCCTTGCCTATACCAGTATTTGCTTGTTTGGAGCTCCTGGAGCTCCGTTTGGGCGCCCCCCTCTGCTTCTCAACAGGGGAGCCATGGAAACCGTTGTCACCATCATTGCTGGGGTAGGTAACATTCTTCACCCCCTGAAATGATGGCAAGTGAGAACATGCGAATGTACACAACAGACAACATACATTCATTCTTTTACAGAGCTCTTCAGTGACTAATCAATAGGCAGCTGAGGATCAACTGCGTGTTCATCTCACAACACTTATCTGCACATCTGTGTTTTGGTGCTCAAATGCATTTGAAAACAGTATATTTTACAGCAATGGCATTCAAGTCAATCAATGGCTGTTAGTGTCTACATTTAAATTTCTACAAAAAGAAAACAATGGATGTTCATTTTTTTACCTTTCAATCAAACGCCTAAAAAGCAAAAATTGAAATTTAAGATAGAAAGTTACAGTTGACAAAATGTTTTGGATACATCTTATCCATATCTAATTAGGGTGTCCATTAAAAAAAAAGGTAATTAGCAAATACAGGTAATGAATAAAACTGAAACAGTCATATAGTCCCAATAGTCGTCCCGAGTCGTAATAACCAGGCACAATGGGCAGTAACAATCTGTCTGAAATTCTGAAGGACAAACATGACGCATGTGAGCATGTCACTCGACTGTCCCATACTATCCCACGCATGCTTGTCAGAGTTCAGTCGGAGTTGGATGGCCATGACATCATAGTATCAGTCATACTCTTCAAATGATTCACGAGTCTTTGGAGGGGAAGCATTTCCCAGCGAAGGATTCCTCCATGTAGGAATGAATTTTCTTTAACAAGTGAAAAGACGGTCACTCAATTACCATTAAGCAACAACATCAACACTACGAGGGCAAGTACACCCAAACCATGTCAGGACAATGTACCCTCGCGGATCCATCATACCCTTCAACGCTGGCCTGCGTTTAATAGAAAAACTAGCTTTGTTTCATTACTGGAAGCATTAAACACTGCTGCCTGGTGTCACCTTCCAATTTCACCAAAAACCAAAGAAATTAATGATACAGAATAAAGACCGGTTTCATGGTTCCATATGCCTCAGTTTTTGTTGTCTAAGGGCAACAGTATAACCATCCAATCACTCCAACATCTGTCAGTTCTCGGGGGCTGTATACTGGTACACTGGGGTTCAGAAATGCATGCAGCTTGCTGACCGATTCTTTCCCACTCTGCAATTTGTCCCAGCACACGCAGCTGCTGCACAAAAGAACTGCGCAGCTCAAGCAGGTGGAGTGCAGGCTGTCACAACAGAGCACAGAGCACCTAGCAAGTATGAAAAGGGTTTTCCTGGAGACCAAAACTCTCCCCACACAAGACAGACACTGTGTGCCCGCCCACAAGACTCCCAGCCAGTGTGTCCTACAAACAACACCATAAAGTGCTGCTCGTAGTGCAACAGCAGGGGTCCCATGCCAAGGGCCCAATGGAAAACTGTAGCAGCTGGTCTCCTCATCACTAGAAATAACCAGAACCGGTCATAGCGATGTCTTCAATGGCACAACTCCCTGTTTGGTACGAGCGCTCGCGTAGCTAGATTTCACCTGTGTGTGGCACAGTCCGGATGCTGGAGACTCTGTCTGGGTTTCAGGCAGCAAGGCCGCCCCGCTCCTGTCCTGTGCCACCGCACTGCTCTGTGAAGCCCCAGAGGGGGCGCCATGCTGACTGGGTCTCCTGATTTGGGAACTGAAGCTCCTGGACGCTGCAAACGTTTTTAAATTGTTTTGTAGCGTTGTGACAGTACAATATGCCTGAAGAGTGTGCGGACTTGTGCACACAGCTAATATAGTAGGATATGATCAACAGGTGAAATGTTATTTTAAAAAGTTCAGCTTTGGAAAAGTCTATTCAAGAATTCCTTCCATAAGTTAAACTTTAACACTCCTTGTCATGAATCTGGCTTTGCCGAAAAATTTTCATGGTTAACTTGCAAGAATCTTAATTGCTGCTGTTAGTTAAAAAACGGTGTACGTTTGTAACCAGACACAGAACACCACTCAAAAATCACTGTTAACAAAGACAACGCTTGCAATGCTGTGGTCCTGTGCCGTTACTTTTATACAACCACACTTCTGAAAATGAAAATACAGATATCTGCATGTCATAAATGATTACGCATTTGTGTTTGTGCGTGGTTCAGAGCGAAACACTCGTGTGCGTATAATGCACGCAATGCGGCTGTATGTTCGAGTACCAGGCTTCCTCAGCAGGCCAGGCCTCCACTCCTCATCTTCAGAATCGCTTTGTTCAGCAAAGTCCACTGGCTTGTCCCTCCGCGGTCGACCCGACCTCATGAAAGCCGGAGTAGGGGAATAGAGCCCTGAGAAGCGAGGGGGGGAGAATTCGGGCTCAGAAATGCATTTATACCTTGTTACCGTACGCAATCTGCTTTCCAGGCACAGAGACAAAACTGCGAGCCTTTAGGCAAATTAACAGTGCTTTTATCCTGAGCAAAAAAAATGCAGAGGACTCAAGTGCATGGATTAGCAATTGATATATGTCTAATCTGATGAGACTTCAGAGAGAATTTTAAAAAGCTGAAAATACAAGAAAAAATATGTTAACTCATATTTGCAATCAACAACTTAAAACAAAACTAACTTCAAACTACTGAAAATGACCACTAAAGAAAATCTTTCAAAATTGTCTGTATTTGTTCAGGTTTACAGCTAAACCTCAATTTCACTATCAAAAATAAGACAGAAAATGCTGCTCTTTTCCTCTGCACAAAACTTTGTACTGTACAGTACTCAGTACATTACAGGGCTCAACATTAGCATAATGTACATTTCATGCCAAATTCTGTGACAAAGGCAATACCATTTAAATATACACCAAAACTGCTATTCAGAATAATTGCCAAACAAAAACTAAAAGTACAACCGCGCACCGTGTAAAATAAACGAGCTGTACCTAATGCTAACATAGCTTCGTGGTTCCTCTTGATGTTCTTGTAGCGCAATTTCTCACATTTTTGCAGATTGGTCCACTCGGTCTTGGAGAAGTACACTTTGAGCTCCTCAAAATTCTCCTGGAACGGCGACAAAGAGCAAATGAGCTACACATTTGAACATGCAGTAATCTTAAGTATTTTCCACAGGTGACCTTTCCTTGGAATACAAAATTTGGTTGCTTTCCTCTAAATTGTATTTATGTTAAAGAATGGTGTCGAAAGTATTGCGGGAAATCTGGATGACAGACTCAGCCGAGACGCAGAGCCCATTTTACTGCAAACTATCGATACTATTGTAGCCACGCACTAGCACCACTTACAACTGAGGCGCTTCGACAATACTTGCCAAAGTTGTTCACTGTAACGTTCGCAGCCGACATTTCCCACAGGGACGCATAACGGAGGCATGCTATTTCAACTGCTTCGCCTGTTCATTGTTGGCTCCATTCCACCACTTAAAAAGGGTAAAACATTCGTGCGATATGACCAGCAAGGGAAGTACGAACCCCTGTACATGGCCATAAGATATTGGAGAATGGTACTTTTTGCGGAAGGAAATTTGCGTCAAATGCGAATTTGCTTATCGTCCACTTACCTGAAAACAAAACCCGATCACGCCCCCTTGTGGCGTATGTTCTGTTCTTTTCATTGAGAACTTCGAAAGGACTTGGGCAAAAAAGTAGGTGTTCAGTATTTAAGGTAATTAAACTGCCCTTTTGTGGAATTTCATGTCCATGCAAACGTATATGGGCATATTAGGGCGAGTTTAATAAGCACTACCCTGTCCAAGTGCATAGAATAGGCCATCTCGGCACTGGGCGACGATATCGTCGAAGCGCGTCAGTTCATTATCTCGTCTCCTAAATAATTTTGAGCAGGACTATACAAGCCAATATGCTCTTGTTAATGTTTTTCTGTTTTATTTATGAGGTTTCTTAACAATTATTTGTCATTTTTTGACCAATAAACATTTATTCCATTTGAACTTTACTTTATGGGACAGGAATTTTCACTCTTGCCTTGATCCCTAGAAAAAGATAATTTTGTCCAGTACATGGAAGCGGCTACTTATAAAAGTAAAGTGTGACATGCCTGCTGTGGAGACGTTTCTAAAATGGGCAGGCTAGCCGCGCGGCTAGGCTAACCGGCGACGGTCTTCTAATTTTCCCAGGAAGAAAAATAAGGATAGTCTAGCAGACCTTACAATTCATATATGTATGTGTTTGTGACGAGCTATGCTGCGTTTCAAGTTGTGTATCGGGTAAACGAACAAGGAACAACGCAGACAGATGTTATGATGACACCAAAGTAGTGAAAAGGCGTCCGTCTATGGGTAACCGAACGATATCCACTCCCACGTCCGTCGCGCTGGCAGATCACTTCAACGACCGTTACTTTCTTACCTCTTCACACGAAGTCATGGTTCCCACGGAATCCCTTATTGTCTGTCGTTCAAAAAACAAGTGTTAGCTAGCTAGGTAGAGAACGACGTTAGCCAAAAATCCATGCTAATTAGTGCCACCTTTAGGGCTACCTTTTTTTAACACCTCGCAAAAAATTATCTTACAGCAGCCATGTTAGCCTGTAATGCATAACAAAACTTACAACACATTAACCATTTTTCAATGACTGGTAAATAGCTTGCTACTATTAATGTACAGCCATCATTTTTAAGTTACACTTCTTGTTAGCTACGCATTATGTGAACGACGATAGAAACTGGAAAGCGAACCATAGCCAGTTTATGTCAGTTACTAACCGCGTTAGTTAGGTTATACTATGTCTGTGAATTTGGCTCTTGTTAGCTGACATAAGTTATTAACGAGAAATTGGCTACAAAAAGCATTTTGACTTTCATAGACAACAACTTTACTAGCCTCACCTCAGCAACTTATGTAAACGTCAGCAGCTTGTTAAAACTTACAAATATGTCTTATCTTTCACCACCTTCAAGCTCTCACTTCGTAATTGAAAATCAAGACTGAAGCGAATGGGGTGAGTAACCTCTTGTGGAAAAAGGTAACCGCTCTTTTTCCCCGCCAAAATTGGAATCTTGCTGACGTCACCACAGAAGATCAGGCACTGTGAGGCGACCGTGTGTGAGAAGGGAGTCAAAGTAGCCTTGTTATGTGCGAAAATCATGGACACGAAATTGTTATTAATGTAACCTCATTGGTCGTTTTAGCTATTACAAATTTCATTATGTGCAGCAGTTTGTGATTTTTAAAATATGTTTTCTGGTATGGTGTCTGCAAATGGCCTATCAAAAGTCTGATATTCACGTTCATGTCAAGCTCTAGAGAAATGGCGGATCGTGGGGTGTCAATTCCAAACATTGCAGCAGCGAATTAAGAGTAGCAGTGTTTTTGATAGTCTATTATGCTCTTTTCAAAATTAAAGAATGTAAAATCAACAGCAGTTTTGATACTTGTCAGCACATTTAGATCGAATTAACAATGTGCATCAACTTAAAGCATGTTAGCTCATTTTCAACCAAATCAGTTACATAACGTTACGTAGCACATAATGTTACCTAATATTACGTATAAAGTTAGCTAATAGCAAGCAATATTGGTTGTAACTTGTTACGTTCTCTTCAATTTATATTATTACACAATCAGGGAGTGGGGCTTCTAAACATAGGCTAGTATTTTTAGAGGAAAAGGCATTAGTCAAATATAACATTCAGGCTGCATACATGATGGTCAGTTATCCATTCCACCACATGGGGGAGTCCATACATATTCTCCACACACGTCTATGTGAATACATTTCAATACGTTATCTAACGGAAATACTGTGTTTGTCTCTGGTTCATTCATTGCCATTTCCGTTGCTTTTCTGAAGGGAACATCAACAGCAAAACACACAACCTGCTTGTCATTTCAGTGCAATAAAGACAGACTTGGGGTCTGACAAATCATTTTGCAGTATTACCAGTTCTACTACCTGTCAAAAATGTTTTCAAAGTAGGGTTTCAGTCACTTCACATGTAGTTAAACTCTACAGCTTTTGGGTCATTTACCTCAAGTGGCACTGCAAGCATGGGCTTAAATGCTTTCAGTAAACAGTTTGTACCATGCTGTCCTTAATAGCACCAAATTTCCCTTGGGTGTAGTCTTGCAATATCTTGGTGAGATTCTTAAGTAGTTATTAAGTGCAATTAACGATAGGACTAGACTGGATCCAGACTCTGAATCGCTGCCCCTGCCCACTATTGAGAAATGTTGTCAGGGGATTCAGGAATTGCACCCACAAATGCGCTGATTGACTGTCCCAGTTTTGGCTGGCGGTAATTGCTAGAATGGGAGCAATTCCAGACCTTGAATCCCCCAAACATAGACATATATACGTATATACGTCTATGCCCCCAACAACATTACTCAATAGTGGGTGCGGCAGTGGTTCAGGGTCTCGATCCAGGCTATGCTAGTACAGGACATCAGCCTGATCGATGTGTGCAGGAGATGCAAGAATACACATTAAAATTGAATTATGATTTTAGTAATTTATTAATGGGAGTAATGTAGACAGTAGCCTACATGTGGCTATGAGTGCACAGTAGATAGCATAATGAGACTGTGCCTGGCGGACTTAGAAACACAATACAGATGACAATTTGATGACAATACCACCAAAAATGAGCATTCTGTATTGTTTTTTCGTTTAAAATTACGTTTCCTTTGTGTTATTTTTGCTGCGTCGTTTGTCCAATGTGAGCTGCCGTAGCTAACAATGGAGACGCATTATGTAGTTCATTCAAGAAAGATAGTGACTACAGCGCTGACATGGACAGTACAGGCTAAGTTCCGGGCCGCACGGTTTTGGTTGTTTGGGGGCGTGCCTTTCTTTCTTATTAAATGTGCAAGTTTATGGTATTGTAAACCGCAACACAGTGTTCGTTTATAGTTGTGGTCTTTCTTGTTGTTTATACGATGGAAAAACGAAAATACGCATTTCTAAGTGTCAGTTTTTACGGACTAAAAATTTAAACCAAATCCAATCTGATTGTACATCAAGCAAAGGTTACTAGGGTAAAGTTCATAGGAAGCCCTAAATAGACAGGGATTAGGAAAAAAACAGGACCCGTTATATGTTAACACTGTGTATCACCGTTATTAACCACTGTGTCTTTTATCAAGGGTAGAGAGCAAAATATAGCAAACTGATTTATTTAACTGTCCCATTGCACATTTGATAAATTCCACTCGGAACGATTATAGAAGTCACTTTTGTTTCCTGTAGTGGTGATTGGAAGGGGGCGCTTGCCACAGGGTTGCCAGACGCGGCTTGTAATCCTGAAATAAACCTTTGGGTGTATGTGCTCGGATCGTCGCATATTCCGCACCGATTCTTGTTGGGTTGAGAAAAAAACGTAAAAAATGTAACACACGCACGATGTTGAACTAAAATAGCAAGATGGCGTTTCCATAAGAATATTGGTAGGATTGTCTTTTATCTATCATTGCATTACCCAAAACTGACTATGTTTTAAGTTATAATTATTTTATTTTTTTTGGCCAAACAAAAAGCAAGTTTGACTTCTGGGATTCAAATGTTATGCATTTTTTTTGTTGTTTTTGTTTTTGTTTGGCTTATCGTGACTGATCTGTGATGTTCCGTCTTGCATTTTGACTACATGTGGCAACCCGGATCCATACCTTTTAAAAGGCTACTGTGAATAACGTCGTGTATTCATCAGCGGTCCAGTTTTGCAGGGGAGGACATGGCTGGGATCATTCTAACTCGGTCCATCTCACGGTCACTATTGCCTGCAAGCAAGCACGTCAAGACCAAAGGACTGACCAGACAATACTGGACTCCTCGCAGGAAGCCCCTTCTCACAGTAAACGAGAACTTGTTGAACTTTTTTCTGCTGAACTGTCTTAGCTGCTGCAGTAACTTTGCGGTGCTCTGCGTCAGCCAGCTATAATATAAACGTCATTTGGTTCTACTTACATTGTGGAGTTCGCTACCTTTTAATGAGGTTTATAATGGACAAATAATGTGGCTGAATGTCCACCTTTTAGGCAAGTTAGTCTGATAACGTGAAGTAATGTAACGTTAGTAATTGGCTATCCAGCTAAGTTCTGCCGGGGAAGTGTTTGCATGCTAGTTCCTTCCTGTGCCGCTACATTTTTGTGTTGGAAAAAATGTAATTTAGAGCAAGCGAGTTTGACAGGTAACTAGTAGGTTGTCTGTTTGAGATTCCCATGCATTTAACATGCATCTGCCTCTACAGATTGTTTTTTTTTTTTTTTTTTAATTTTTATTTGTGTAGGCTACATTACTAACAATGAATTCATAAAGCTTGATATTTCATTGAAGCAATTCAGGTTAACTATATAGCAGCAGCACCGCAGCTGGGAATCGTACTTGCCTGCTATTGCGTTTCTTTGCTTAACTGCTGTGTTTATATGTTTAATGTTGTGTAAAAATATATAAAAGAATATAAAAAGAACATAACATGCACCCTAGTTACGCCCAAATTTAAGTTCTATATGACGGGAACAATGTATCAGTTTGGTAAAGCGCGTGCATCGGGGCAAGTGGCACGCTGCCTTGGTGTAGTTGCCTTTGAAGTCTCAGAGTACTGTCCGGCTACTCTCGGTAGAGGCGGTTGAGTTCATTCAACGAACTGGCAAATTTGTCTGCTCTGGCAGACTGACATAGCTAGCATCAACCAGCAAGCTAGCACCAACCGGCAGAAACACACCGACATAAAGGACGGAGTGTAGCACAGTGGGTAAGGAACTGGGCTTGTAACCGAAAGGTCGCAGGTTCGATTCCCGGGTAGGACACTTCCGTTGTACCCTTGAGCAAGGTACTTAACCGAAATTGCTTCAGTATATATCCAGCTGTATAAATGGATACTATGTAAAATGCTATGTAAAAGTTGTGTAAGTCGCTCTGGATGAGAGCGTCTGCTAAATGCCTGTAATGTAATGTAATGTAATGTAATTCTCATAAAACCGACGAATGCCCACTGTTGGTTACGGCATCTCAAATTGCCCAAATATATACAGCAAAAAAAAAAAAAAAAACACAGAGGAAACGACATGTAAAATACATTTCTGTCGTGTACCCATTGTCATATCTGTTAAAAATGTGCAATGCTTTTAGTTTTTACTGTTTACCGTAATTACTATACACAGTGCATTGTTGCATAGTTAGGTACTTTGTATTTTCTGCTCGTTTTTAGTTGTTTTTACTTGCTAGTAAATCCTGCTAATCGCTCTTAGAAGGGGGTGGTGGCTGGGAGGTAGGCACATTTCGACATAAATGAACTGCTGTGACCCGATTAGGTTAGAGATTGTGCTTTGCGCAATTAACAGCTTATGCAGTGAGTGAATGGTTTGTACTAAACTATTTTAACCTACTACTGTGCGGGCCTGATGCAGTCAATATTTTCGGATTATGTGTGTTTATGAAGTGGGTGGGGGAGGGGCAGCGCACGTTTGGTGTGTGGTAAAATCATTGAAAACCTGGAGGACAACTGGACTTTGGCTTTTTTCCCCCCCTCTTTCGGGCTCATAGTCTTTTCTGGCTGTTGAAACAGGGTGGAAGGACGGCTACTTTGCTTTTGTCGTTGCCGGCCTTATCTTTCCTGGGAAGCAAAACGTACAGGAGGCTGCATGTGGTCCATGCTCTGGACAAAGGTAATATTTTAATGCAAACTGTTTAAAAAAAATCTTGTAACTCCCGCCCCCCCGCCCCTTCAAATCCAAAAAGTAATTGTGCTTTGTTGTATTTTAAAATACGGTTCATTAATGTAAGTTGTGACACCTGTCTTTATGAAGAATGCAGGTGTCACAACTGCACACAGTAAGGATACTGCAGGTAAGACAAATGAACCCTTCCGTCATTTATCCCTCTGCACTGGTATGTTTTTCAAGCCGAAGAGGACTTGGAGCAAGCCGACTACCTGTACAGCTGTGGAGACACGGAGAAGCTTCACCAGCTGCTGCTGCCATACAAGGACAGGTAGGCGCACCCCGGACCAGCTGGTTTAGTCCTCACACGGGGAGGTTGCGAGCTCGAGTCCTGCATTGACATCATAGCCTGTTCCTGTTCCTTCCACTTTCAGAAATTCTTGTTGACATCTTGCTGTTGTTTGATTACAGAATGTTGCCTAGGGTAATTCGCCAGGGTGAGCTTCCAGCAGTGTCTGCTGGTTTTTGGTGCGTTTCGACGCTTGTGTGGTTACTTCAAGTCATCCATTGGCTAAAGTCCTTGCACCTGGTTTCCAAGCCTAAATTAGCTGCTGATTGACAGGAATACCTTCAACCCCAGCCAATGAACAATGCTCTCAGAATGGTCATGCTATATTACATCAGTGTCATCCGATTCCTAGGACATTCCTGGTGCATTTTAATTGTGAAATTGCACGTTTGCCGGAAATCCTTGGCATTTTTTGCCATTCTGCCATATCACTTCTATGGCTTTAACTGGATTAAAATAACATGGCTAATTCATAGTACCACTGGCTTTCAGCCTCCACAGTGCAGGTTTTCATGTAGACATGTACTAACCATGTACAGTGTACCTGCAGTACATGTGCTGGGATGACCTGTGAAAGCTTCCTCTTGAGCAGTTCATTTGTCTGGAGGGACATGGGATTGTAGCCCAGGCGTAATGCCAGGCTTCAGTCGCAGTTGGATCTCAGAGATAAACGGCCACTAGTGGACGAATGTGACCTCCGAATTGAACTCTGAACTCTTTGTTTGCTAAGTTTTGGCACAAAGATGCACTCCTGAATTAAAAAAAAAACAAAACAAAAACAATTTAATAAAATAAAAAAAATACACTTGCAGTCTTTCTGCTTACCAGGAATGCTATTGTCTTTCGTCTGTATAAATGAAACAATTACTGAAATGCACAAATAATACATTTAATTAATTAATTATTAATAATAATAATAATAATAATAATGATAATAATAATAATAATAATAATAACTGAAGGGTAGTACCCCTGTATGAAGTGTTTCACTGTGGTCTAGTCTAAAAATAGACTAGTGCTGGTATAAATGTAGGGTCACTGGGTGACAGAGGAAGGGCAGAAACAGAACAAATACAGAAAGGTCCTCCAGGATGTGATTGTTGGTCATAGTGGTGACGGGCGCTATAATGGTCTCTGTTCTCCACCCCGTTCCAGCAGTGAGGACACAGAGCGTGAGCCCTTCTAAAGGGATGTGTGATTTTTGGTCACAGTGGTGACGGGCGCTATAATGGTGTCTGTCCTTCGCCCCGTCCCGACAGCGAGGACGCCGAGCTGCTGTGGAGGCTGGCCCGCACCTCCCGGGACCTGGGCCAGCTCTCCACGGTCGCCCCCGGCGACAAGAAGCGGCTGGCGTACGAGGCCTTCGAGTACGCCAAGAGAGCGCTGGAGAAGGACGACGCCTGCTTCGCCGCTCACAAGGTGACGGGAGCTCCCCAGCCTCATATCCTGAGTGTCTATGCCGGCGTTAGGACCCTGAAACCGCTAGGCGTGCAGCGCTAACAATCAAAAAGGCTAAAGGGAATGCAGTTTATTGTACAGTATGCATAATGATGATAAGAAACGGATGCAGAAGAGAGCGTGTAGTGAGATGGCTACGCGCATACACGTGGGAGGTCGTATTGACCAATCTCCTCAAACCATTGCACTTTTCCCCTATTAAATTCAAAGATCAGTGCGAAACACCAAGTCATCAAATGAAGATTCAACAGTAACAAAACCATTAATTAATAATCCTGCTTGTGCTATCTCTGCTAGCATACTACACCGGTTACCCTTTGCATCTGGCTGGGTGCTCAGCCATAGGTATCAAGATCTTTAGTCGGCACCCCACCACCAAAGACACCAACTTGTTCCCCATGACATTGGCTTTCCAACAATACAAAACATGATTGCACAGTATTATGGGGAACCTAAGTTTTACATAATGCCGATCCAGTAGGATGTTTTGCAGCTGAGCGCTGTCTCTTTATCAGACCTTGCTGACTCCCCGTCAGCACAGTAAACAGAGTCAGTTTTCCTTTGGACCCACTTCTGTAAACAGCAGACCAGGGTCAAATAATTATTTGTTTTGGATTCAAATACTTTTCTAGACTTTATTGATCTTGTCTGGTGTATTGGAACCAATGAAATACTGTGTAAGTGCAAACCCCACCTTCTGGTCATATTGGCAGGCTCAGTTACACCAGTCAAGATCAACAGAGCACAGAAAAGTATTTGAATCCAAAACATTACATTACATTACAGGCATTTAGCAGACGCTCTTATCCAGAGCGACTTACACAACTATTTTACATAGCATTTTTACATTGTATCCATTTATACAGCTGGATATATACTGAAGCAATGCAGGTGAAGTACCTTGCTCAAGGGTACAACGGCAGTGTCCTTACCCGGGAATCGAACCTGCGACCTTTCGGTTACAAGTCTAGTTCCTTACCCACTGTGCTACACTCCGTCCAAATACACATTTGTCCCAGGTCTGGTAAACGGCCTTACATTTGCATACTAATTCACTAAACAGTATACAGTATGCTTAGTAGACAGCACATCCTAGGATACAGTAGTTAGCAGACTAATCATTACATTACATTACAGGCATTTAGAAGACGCTCTTATCCAGGGCCAACTGCAATGTGCTTATCAGGAATATAATCCTCTGGCTTAAACCCCTAAGCCAGTTCTGCGGTCTAGAGGGGTTTACATTTCAGCTATGCACACTGCAGTTGACCTGCCAGGTCCGGCTTAATTTTTTCTTTGAATTTGAAAATCAAATCAAATTATCCCTTCAAATTCTGTTGTGCTCCAGTATTCTGACATGACGCTGAACCTACGACTCCCACCAGGTTTTTTCACCAATATTTGACAGACGACAAAGGCAATTACTTTCTCACAGTGGGGCGACATAGCTCAGGAGGTAAGACCGATTGGCTGGCAGTTGGAGGGTTGTCAGTTCAAACCCCGCCCTGGGCGTGTCGAAGTGTCCTTGAGCAAGACACCTAACCCCTAACTGCTCTGGCGAATGAGAGGCATCAATTGTAAAGCGCTTCGGATAGAAGCGCTATATAAATGCAGTCCATTTACCATTTACCACATTGAAATAACACTTGTTTTATTTATTTTACAGTGGTATGCTGTGTGTTTAAGTGATATTGGCGAGTATGAAGGGATAAAAGTAAAAATAGGAAATTCCTATATCATAAAAGAACATTTAGAGGTAAGCTCTTCTCCCCTCCCTGTACGTGTGACTGTAAAAATGTTGCCCTATGGTCTGTCCAGGAAAGTAATTGGATTCAGGAAAAAAATTTTTTTTTGAAAATAATCAAATTCTGACAGTGAGATTAATTTATTAAATAATGGTTTGATTGGGGCTGAAGGATCTGATGGTTTTCCCTGGGTATTAAGGCCATTGTTTGTGTTGCTTGATATGCCATTGAATCAGTGGTGCAGGTAAATGGTGGGAATCCTATACTAAATCTTATGTGGAAAAATCTGTTGAGCTGAGTCTACATCCCTTCAGCCAACCTGCTTTTAACAAGTTTACAAGTAGATTTTTTGGAATGTTTTTTTTTTTTTCAACATTCAAAGGCAGTGTTCTGGAACTCTGCTGCTTTCAGTCACCAGCAGTGATTGTGACATCAGCATTGGAATGTTCTGTTAAGATCGCGCATTTCACATGATCATTTTCACAGATCACACACATAGGGTTAATGTGCTGCTTGTAGTAGATGCAATGACTATGAGTAATGGTAATGATATAGGCTATTGTAATTGTGCAGCTTCTGCTGGAATTGTCCTGCAGGTTTATAGTAGGAACGGAAACATTTGCAACCACCATTCCTGAAATGAACTCCTTTCATGACATACCTGCAAGACTAAGCTATTCTGTATTATGACAGTAGGTCTATGCCAAAATTACAGATAACAGAGCAATATATTTATTGATTCTTATCACTGGTTTATGTCAGTGGCCTACAACCAAATTTAGTAGAAACTTTCAGTGGCTTGGATATGTACATTACGGTGTGAAGTTTACTGTACCTGTTCTCCATTTCACAGAGAGCAATTGAGTTGAACCCAAAAGACGCAACTTCCTTCCACATCCTGGGGTATTGGTAAGTGCTGCAGTTGAAGGCCAATAATCAGATTCCATCCCTGGGTCTTGAAAGAGACCTTTAGTGGACTTGTGTCTTCCACTTAGTGAAACGACCTGATGAGTGTTTTGTTCATTGGTGTTGTTCTTTTAGAATTTAGAGTGGTGAGCCCCCGTCTGAAGGTTAATCCAGTGTGAGAAATATGAACAGGGCCCATATTCTGAGTCTCAGAGTAGGGGTACTGATGTAGGATCAGGTTTTCCCTGTCCATATCCTGGCCTTGTCTGTAATAAGCTATTACTATATTACAGGGCCTGACCTTCTCCATTTAGAAGCCAAAGGACCGAACCTACTCAATTTAGAAGCCAAGGGGCCTAACCTTCTCCATTTATAATCTAAAGGGCCTAACCTTCTCCATTATAAGATTACTGATCCTACACTAATAATCAATAGTTATAGTACACCCACAATTTCAAGCAATCAGAAATTAATCTCCTTTTTTGTTTTACAAAAAAATTAAAAGAGAGTAAAGATGTTTTTTTCTGTTCTCCTCCCTCAGGTGTTTTGCCTTTGCCGAGTTGCCATGGTATCAGCGCAAAGTTGCCGCCATGATCTTTGCGTCGCCGCCCACTGCCACGTATGAAGAGGTGAGTTCATAAGAATCAGCCAGCCCTGTCACTCTAGATACACCACATTATTCATGTATTTTTATTTTTGTGTTATGGGAGATACCTGTGTACATCAGGAATCTTAAATTCCAGTCCTGGAGGGCCGCAGAGTGTACAGGTTTAACTCCAGTCCTGGAGGGGGTGCTGTGTGAGCAGGTTTAACTTCAGTCCTGGAAGGTTGCAGTCTCTACTATGTTTTCAGGAATGTACCTATTGTATCATTGCATAAATACCCAGGATAATTAAGTAACTTGGAGCACAAGTGTGGAATTGATACAGCTTTCCTTGCCCACATATCCCAAGTAAAGAAAAGCAATAAAAAGATTATTTTATTTATTAAGTGAATTATATTTACTGTAGTTTTTTTGCAGGCTTTGGAGTTCTTTCTGAAAGCAGAAGAAGGTATGTTAAAAAAGCTAAATTAGTATCAATTAAATGATTCTGAATATTAAATCCGAGCAGCTACATTTATAAAAGATCCATGCACAATGTTTTTCAGTTAACTTGTGGGCAAACTGCCTTCCATCAGTGACACGGTGTTGAGTATCTTTTATGAACACACTTTGCAGATTCTTTTGAACCTGTGACACAGTGTGTCTAACCAGAAATAAGAGCTCGGTCCACTTGTATTTAAAATAAACCTTGAATGTGCCCAGATACCCATCTGTATAACATACAAATATCATCAACTTGCTCCTGTAGTTATGGGTCTGTGGGGTAGAGTTGGGAGGACAGGGTCACACGCTGGACCTCGTTTTTCTAACAGGTTTTTCTCTCCTCAGTGGATCCAAACTTCTACAGCATGAACCTGCTGATGTTGGGGAAGGCCTACCTGATGCTGGGGGAGAAGGACAAGGCCATTCACTGGCTCAGCAAGTCCAGGGACTACCCTGCCCACAACGAGGAGGACCGGGAGGTAACAGCGCCCTCTTCGGCCCGTACTGGGAACGGCATAAGGGGAGGGGGGGTTGGGATGATTGGCAGGTGCCCTCAAACAATATATCGCAACATGGGATTAATGCCTGCAATGGCAGAGAACTTTTAAGTGTCGAATGGTTTGATTATTGGGTTCTAGAAGCATGGTTACCGTAAGGGTACAGCCACACATCCTCCGACGAATTCACCTGGCCTCCCACAATCGGCCGCTTGTGTGCGTGTTTTCTGTTTTTAAAACGGTGTTCCTTAATGTATATTGATTGTATATTTTGGAAATCCCCACACAGCAACAATTAACAAGTCCTCCTCAACAGAACTATTTCCCCTGTGGACAAATAAAAAAACATCTATGTGGAATGGGGAAATAAAAATTTAAATCTGATTTAGATTTAAATTATCGCACCATGTTATCGCACCATGTTCCCCGTCTAACCGGTCACTCCGCCCATTCGCCTCGCATCGCCAGCTATCCCAGCATGCCTTGCAGATGCGAAGACTCTGCTCCCATTGAAATGAATAGAGGCAATTACAAAGGAAAACATGCACAGTAACAAGGCTGGTTTCCACAGTGGACGTACTCCTGATTCAGGTGTGATCGGTCCGAACTGCTGTAAAACAAGGGCTCCGTTTTTTTACTCATTTTTCCAACGTAGGTCCGAAAGCAGGCCCTTGATCTCCTGAAGAAGATAAACGGATGAAGGTACGGATGGGTATCGCTACGACAATCACTGTGAGCGCCTGGAGTTCCGAGGTGTCACAGAAAGGGTCTCGAGGAACAGCAACTTCGAATGAACTGTTTAGTATTCACAGCAGAGGACTTTGGTACCACACTGAACCATTGGTCTCTTCTGAAGCATGGGGAAGAGACACTAAATACTGGCATTATATCTATTAGTGTAACTGAGCATCACGTATGCTGTGACACATTTTCTAGAAGTACTCTATGATGCTGCGATAACACTTTCATAGTGCTAATAACCAGGCCATGAATGTTTTAGCATGATTTAGGGAATGTAGCATTAACCCCAAAATTTAACTCGTTTCATTTTAATGACTTCATTTAAAACATTTTATTTTTTCAATTCAGAATACTGTATAGTGGTTAACAAACTTTGCAAGTCCTGTGCAACTTGAATAAAATCTTTTTAATTGTATATATCGTACCATGCAGCTGAAAGTGGGTCTTGTTTTTGTGGCTGCAGAGTGAAAAATCTGGACTCTTGGCGTGAGTTCTTAAACCAGAGCTATGACTTTACAAAAAATATATATCAAGTGTAGAAGCTCATCGATGGGGACTGTGGCCAACTGCAACCAAATGAAAGACTAAAACAAATGATCGGATATATTTATTAAATATGGTTCTTTCCACAGGCAAGTTTCAACAAAGAAAGAAAATAAGACTTTTTTAAAAAATAAAATAAAATGGAAGGTGGATCCTGAGCAAGGCAACGCCACAGAGGCCCCGCCCCCACACCTGTCACTCAAAATGTAACCCAAGGAGTCCTTTATTTCAGAACCAAACCAATCCATAAAAATGGGCAAAGATGATTTTAAACAAAACAAAAAAAACACCCCAAACCTTAAATATTCCGACTGGGTATGGACCCTGCGATGTGGAAGGGGTCCTGATGCTTTGTTGTGAATAGTTTTGCTAAGAAGGAAGCACAATCTCCTATCACATAGAATTTTTGCATAAAATTTAAAGTAAAATGGACCTCCTGCTTCTGGAGTAATTGCAAACATGCGGTTTTTCTGCTTTTTGTCTTCAGGTTTACATTTTTTAATCAATGAGAAAGGGAATAAAAGCTTGGGATAATTTTTTAAACGATTTAATTTTGGTGAAATCGTGAAAACGAATGGGAGTGAATGAGAACTGGACAATCGAGAGCAGTGGGTCTGTCCTAACGGTCAACAGGGACAGCAGATGTAGTATTCACACTACGCAAATACAATGGGGGCAAGCTCCACAAAATTACCCGTGTTACGTCCAAGTGAAACATCCCTTTAACACCAGCATCTCAAACGCAAACTGAAATCCTGGAGGGTCGTGCTGTCTGAGGGATTACTGCTGGTTTCCTTTCAATCAGCACCCAAAGGCTCGACTCGTACCCGAAACACGGCTGAGATTGGCCCTCCAAGGCTCACATTTTTTGACTCCTGCCCCAAACGGGTGTTCAGTCCATTTATTATTACACCCACAAAGACTGATATACAGTAAATGTGTAAATAGCAACAAAAAAAAAAAAAAAAACACATTTGGTTGAACTCATGAAGCACACGAGCGAAAGCTAACAGCCCTTAGACCAGCTGATTAAAACGTCAAAGCGTTTGCCATGTTTCAGACCCAGGGTTTTCCCCTCTGCAGACGAACATGCTGGATTCCCCTCAGGTCACTTTGTGGGAGTGAATGTTTTTTTTTTGCCCCAAAACTAACAGAAGGGGGGGGGGGGGGAGAATCAACAATACTGTAATAAATTAAAGAGTAAATAACAAAAAAAAAACTGAGATAAAGGGCTTTAATAAAGCTTAAGAGTTGCCAGCTATCTGACCTGTGACTTTTGAGAGAAGGCGCACCTCCTAATGCAGTCTCATCTCCCCCCCCCCAACCCCAACCCAAAACCTGTATTGAGATAAACCCAACTTCCCGCTGCTGCCTGCAACCCTTCCAAACCCGTTTTGCCATACCCATAGAAGGCCTATGGACATGAACACTGCGGTGGGCGGAGCCATTGGATGCAGTCACTCACCATCACAGTCCAATCAGAAAGGCTGTCCCTCTGCACAGTGTAAACGCTACGGCTGGTTTAAACTGGAGCGTCTGTGATTGCAGATTGGGTTCACGAGGCCGGGATATCCCAAAGGTGTAGAATATTGCACCGTTTCAATAACATGACTGTCCTGCGCTTAAAGTTAAACTGCCTCGTGAACAGCCACGGGTGGAACCGCCATGTCGGGTGAGCAACGTGCTGAGTTTACCCAACCACAGAATTTTGGTCTGGAATGGCTAAGCCATTTCATTGGTTAACATGTCAGTGACTGACAGCTTAGGGAAGCTCCACCCACTGTGAGGGCTCATGGAGCATCTAGATTCTGACTGGACATTTCTGAAGAGCAAACTCTCCAATCACGGTCAAGTATCTGGTGTGGAAAAGAGCAGAGGGCCTGCCAAGTAACGGAGTGGAGAAGTGCTTGTCCAATGAGTGACGCCTGCTGCTCTGTGGGCGGAGACAGGCTTGTCCAATGAGTGAGGCCTGCTGCTCTATGGGTGGAGACAGGCTTGTCCAATGAGTGAAATCTGCTTCTCTATGGGCGGAGACAGGCTTGTCCAATGAGTGACGCCTGATGCTCTGTGGGTGGGGGCCGGCAGGGAGGAGGAGGCGGGTTTTCTTTTTGCTTCAAGAGGAAGCCATGCAAGCAAAGCGTTGCCATGGCCACAGTACACAGGAAGTCCGAGGAAGCCTCGGCGACAGAGGCAGAGATTCACCCTGAAGGCCCTATAAAACTAGAGCCGTCGGGCGGGATTCAACTACAACATCCTCTCTTTGTTCATTTTTTTTCTTTAAAAATCGGCCAAACAGAACAAAATATAGATTCCTGCATTTTATCAAGAGAAAATAATGAGCTGAAATGTTTTGCATATTTATGAGGGAGAAATGGAGAGGGTGGACAGGGGTGAGGCGGTAGGTAAGGGGTTTGCAAAACGAGGTTTCCGAAGGAAAGTTTTAGTTTTAAATGACAAAATAGCTTATGTACATTAGTAGTTCACTGTGCAATTTTCTTTTTTTTAAAAACTTGGTTGGGCACGCTGCAGAAGAAGCAATCCTCTTAAAAATCCATTCAAACGACCTCCAGGAGATAGGACCCTTCAGAAGGACCCCCCCTCCCCTACTCTTGGCCGAATCCTTCCGTTTCCTCAATAGCAAACAGCAGTTTTTCCTTCAGCTGTTCAAAGCTCTTGTACGGAGGCAGGTCAAGTCTGTTAAAGCTGTGGGGGTAAGAGCAAAAACACACATTACACACTGAATCCATATCAACCATTACACACTGAACCCATATCAAACATTACACACTGAACCCATATCAACCATTACACACTGAACCCATATCAAACATTACACACTGAACCCATATCAACCATTACATACCGAATCCATATCAAACATTACACACTGAACCCATATCAAACATTACACACTGAACCCATATCAACCATTACATACCGAATCCTTATCAAATATTACACGCTATCCTTATCAAACATTACACACTGAATCCATATCAAACATTACACACTGAACCCATATCAAACATTACACACTGAACCCATATCAAACATTACACACTGAACCCATATCAACCATTACATACCGAATCCTTATCAAATATTACACGCTATCCTTATCAAACATTACACACTGAATCCATATCAAACATTACACACTGAACCCATATCAAACATTACACACTGTATCCTTATTAAACTTCACACACTCTATTCTTATTAAGATGAATACACTATATCCATCACCTCCCGTGGAAACACCTGGTTGGCTGTAAAGACCCTATCCCGCATGGCCTATATGAAAAGCTCTCTGTGGAGCGGGTGAAGAAGCGAGATGGAGAACTGACCAGGTGTGGCTCCGGGGAAGCCAGGTGTCCTTTCCCACCTTCTCTATACAGAACTTCTGAGGTCCATTGCTCCCTACACAGAGGAGGAGGAAGGGAGAGGAAGAGTGAGTGGGCAAGAGAGGAAATGAGAAAAGGAGAAAGAGAAAGTGAACGGAGAACGGAGAGAGAGGGCGATGGGGGAGGGGAGAGGTTGACGGAGAGAACGAGGCAGAAAAGAGAGTAGGAGGATGACAGGGAGAGAGAGAGCAGAAAGAATGCGTGTGTGTATGCGTGTGTGTGTGTGTGTGTGTGTGATAGACTCACCCATGAGCTCAGCAAATCCTCCCAAAGGTAGTCGGCACGTCCCCGTCACAAACTGCATCAGCCTCAGCCGCACCTCGTTATCCACCTCCTTCACCAGCTGCACAGAACCACAGACCCACCTCATTATCCACCTCCTTCACCAGCTGCACAGAACCACAGACCCACCTCATTATCCACCTCCTTCACCAGCTGCACAGAACCACAGACCCACCTCATTATCCACCTCCTTCACCAGCAGCACAGAACCACAGACCCACCTCATTATCCACCTCCTTCACCAGCTGCACAGAACCACATGAGCCAGCCTGGTTCATCTCTACAGTGGGAAAGGGCTATAATGAGCCAGCCTGGTTCAGCTCGAGAGTGGGAAAGGGCTATAATGAGCCAGCCTGGTTCAGCTCGAGAGTGGGAAAGGGCTATAATGAGCCAGCCTGGTTCCAGCTCTACAGTGGGAAAGGGCTAAAATGAGCCAGCCTGGTTCCAGCTCTACAGTGGGAAAGGGCTATAATGAGCCAGCCTGGTTCAGCTCGAGAGTGGGAAAGGGCTATAATGAGCCAGCCTGGTTCAGCTCGAGAGTGGGAAAGGGCTATAATGAGCCAGCCTGGTTCAGCTTTACAGTGGGAAAGGGCTATTATGGTATAAGGAAGACAGGGTTCCCACTCATTTTAGGAAATCATTTTCTAGGACTTCTCAAGGACAAGATCCATGACTTGGGGGGGGGGGGGGGCAGTGTGCAATTACCATAACCATACAAAACTTTGTGCTGCCATGTAATCTCAGCTAATCTATTAAAAATGAGAAAAGCGGAGAAAAATACAGAAAACTATTCAATCTCAGCTCTAAATATACTGTTTAATAGCTTGATAGCTTAATAGCCTAGCCTACAATTTACCAGGACCTCACAAATATATCCAAGACATTTTGTAAATTTTCTCATTTTCCAGGTGTTTTCCATGACTGGAAAACTAGTCGCTAAATTTACATGTTTTCAAGGTTTTCCAGGACGAGTGGGAACCCTGGAAGAGTGCCACCTGCTGGTCAGTGCAGCTCTTACCTGCCAGAACCAGACGATCTGTTTGCTGTTTCTGGTGTAGTGCCGGTAAACCGTGTTCCTCTGCCAGTCCTGCAGGTCCACCTCCTGCATCCCACAAAGCATCACCTGTCCAACACACACAGGTAGAGTCACACATAACACACAAACACATGCATGTATGCACACACGTGCACACAGGTACAGTCACATATAACACACAAACACACACACACATACAAGCGCACATGCACACACACACACACACACACACACATGCATGCACATACGCACATACACACACACACACACACACACACACACACACAGGTACAGTTACATATAACATGCATACACTGGTCCAGAGTAGAGTCACATATAACACACACACACACGTTTTACACAGAGACACAGGCGCTTAAGGAGAAGTCTGTCTCTTAGGGCAGCTCCTCACCTCCAGCTCTTTCTCATCAAAGTACTGCAGCCACTGCAGAGGGACCACCTCATTAAAGCCGTCCAGGAAAGCTTTGGTCTGCTCCTCCACCCCCCGCGAAAACCGCCACTCCGCCATCAGCCTGCGGGAAACGGGAATACAACCAGTTATTAACATGTAATAACGTTAGCATGAAATAGCCATGTCACTGTATTACAAGCCTGCCTCAATTACGGAACACAACCAGCTATTACCACGTAATAACGTTAGCACAAAATAGCCATGTCAATATATCACAATTCTGTTGCAATTACAGAGTATAGCCAATTATTACCATGTAATAACCTAAGCTTGTGTTTCTTCAGTGAACTGTTATAAGATATATGTAGACATTATTTTATAAGCGATATGGCGCTCAATCCCGTGGCACATCATGAATATTGGCACAGCTAGGGGTTCGCCTTCACTCCGGTTCAAGTCATAAAGTCATGACTAAAATCCTGCAGAAAATTATGGATGGAGTATTGACAGTTATTACTAAGTAATAACCTTAGCATGAAACATACACATCAGTGATTATAAACGTGAAAGTATTACGTGAGTGTAGACACTAATCCACATGTAATTAAGCGCCACCTGCAGGCACTTCTGGCAGAAAATAAGCCATAAAAACAAGCAGGTAAGAAAAGCTCAGAAACAAGACCCTGGGGAATCAGACACCTGAGGCCACTGTGCACACATCGGAAAATAACCAACAATAAAACAATGAATAACTCCGCCCATTTAAGTAAAAGCGAAATAACAAACAATAAAGCACACAAATAATGATCTGTTTAACTCATGTTGCATGTTTGGTAAATAAAAGCTAAAGTGTTTATTACCAAATAAATATTTTAGCCTGGGACACAATCTGGCATCGGGAACCTTTCCCACACAACCAAAATTGTTTTGCTATATACCCGATATACTCCTCCTTGTTCTCCTCCGTCACCAGCAGGTTGGTGCCGTCGGGTTTCAGGTCATGTGACGTGATCTTTCCCAGGATCTCCATGTCGACGGAGAAGTACATCTCCAGGCCGCACTCCTCGATGTTGTTGTCCCTGCACAGGAGTGAAATGAGCCACATGTTAAGGGAGGTGACCTCAGACATCACAGCATGTTTTCCTCATTATGAAGAACCTGGAGAAATACAAGTAAAAAAAAAAAAAAAGATGAATCTCTTATTTCAGGCCTGTGTCCTGTCGGGTGGGGGTAAAAATATGAACTGTGGGAGATGAGGGTAGAGGAGAGTCACGCATTACTGACAGAGGCTACGAGAGACGTGTTATGGCGCCTCAAATTGGCTGTCATGTAACTGATAAAATGGGTCCAAGAGAAGGGAATGGAGAGTTATGGGGTGGGGATGAGTGAGTTCTGGGGGGTTGGGTTAGGACGTATACCTGATCCAGATGAGGGAGTTGTAGAACTCGGGGTCGATGGACTCCAGGTCTTTGATAGTGAGCTTCTTGCTTAGCATGCGCTTGTAGAACGGGAGGGAGAAGCCTGTGTCAATGAACTTTCCGTGAAAGAGGGCCTGGAGGGAGGGAGGGAGGAAGAGGAGAGAGAGGGAGAGGCAGAGTGAATCCTGCGAAAAGGTGAAAACGCACCGAGATCTCATGATTTTTTAGTTACCTCCCATAGCAATAAATCATCCGCTCTGTAAGCCTGCATGAACTTAGCTGCCAATGCATGTACATGTGTGTGTGTGTGCGTGTGCACGTATGTGCTCTTTTGTGTGAGCGTGTGTGTGTGTGTGTGTGTGTGAGCGTGCGTGTATTCAGGGGTATAACTTGCCATGGCGATGAAGCGTCCGATGAAGCAGAAGTAGGACAGGTGGTCGGGGTTGATGGTGGAGGCGGGGTTTATCTGCAGACAGTAGTTGCTCTTGCCGGCGTACTCAAACAGACAGTACATCGGGTTCAGCACCTCGTGCGACAGCAGGAAGAACCACTCCCTGGGAACGAGAAAGGGCCGCACGCGGTCGGGAAGGGTCACGAAACAGGACCGGGGGCGAAGCGCAAGGGGGTCTCATTAGGACAGAGCAGGGTAGTGTGAACTGACCTCGCCAGGCCACCGTAGTCCAGCCCCTCCTCGCCCCTGAAGATCACATACAGTCTCCTCCTCAAATCATACGGCTTCAGGGCCATGATCTGGAGAAACACACAGATGAGCACACACACACACGTACTTGCACACAAAAATGCATGCATGTACAAACACACACTGGCAAAGATGTTTTAGGGCAGTGTCTATCTGGTATGCTGAAGTGCAGAGACAGAATGTGAGATGATAAATAATAAATACAAGCAGACCAGATTTAAAAAAATGACTGGTAGTGTGTGCATGTGTGTGTGAGTGAGTGTGTGAGTGAGTTAGCACACACAGGACAGCTAAACGATCTCACCTGTTGAAAAGAGTCCTCAAATAGCGTTTGCCGAGAGACGGTTATCTTTACATGGCTGGGCAGTGCGTTCGACTGGAAACGGACAGAAAACACATTGGAGAAAAAAGTGCGTGTTTGTGTGTGTGTGTGTGAGAATTCCACTTCAAATGAATTAACAGAAGGAAAAAGTTCTAAGTTCACCTGGCACAGGTAGCGGAAATGTGCTAGTTTCCACCTGAAGCTGCGCTCATACGCTATCTGTGGGCCTTTGGTACTGCAAAAAAACAGGAAATGACATCAGTTGCAACTTTAAGGTCAGATGTCCGTGACCTGGTTCCTGGCTCAGATGTGACAGACAAGTGCCTGGGAAAATGAGTCCTTTACAGATTTCTGTACCCAAACTGGGCCACAGAACCAGCTAGAATGTCCTGGGAAATGCAAACTATGTGCTGTACTCACACAGGAGCACTATACTCACACAGGTGTACTCACACAGGTGCACTGTACTCACACAGGTGTGCTGTACTCACACAAGGGGGCTCACACAGGTGCGCTGTACTCACACAGGTGTACTGCACTCACACAGGTGTACTCACACAGGTGTATTGCACTCACACAGGTGCGCTGTACTCACACAGGTGTACTGCACTCATACAGGTGTACTCACACAGGTGCGCTGTACTCACACAGGTGTACACACAGGTACTCACACAGAGGACTTGCCGGTGCGCGGGTCGCTGAAGGTGGTCGTCCGGGTGTTGTGGTCTACGAAGTAGCGCACCCCTTCCCTGGTGTATCTGATCTCCCAGCCCGCAGGGAGCGGGTCCTCATTCTGCAGCCTGCTGATTGGAGGAGCGGGATCAGCCAGTGACCAATAAGAGGTGACGCCTCATAATGACAGACCACATATTCCAAGCCCAGCTTTTAATTAGGGACAAGCATGCCAAACATACAGATGGGAAATGAAGTCAGAAGCTGGCTGAAATGAATCATGCCATTACTCGCAGGACTCCGATTCCCATAAAGCACCCTGGCAAAACATGTGTCACACTAAAGATGTATAAATAACTTTGCAGATACATATTAGGTAGAGGACGTTTTGCTGAAAACACACAAACACACACACACAGTCACATCTAACACACAGACAGTGGAGGGGTCTTACCCTTGTGTGCGAGGATCTTCCCACTGCGTTGTCTTGGTGTTGTGGTTGACAAAGTAGACCCGGTCGTTGGAGTCCACGCGCCTCTCTGGGGGAGAACAACAACACATGCACACGGCGACTCACACCTGCAAGCTATTCGAAACATACGCTACCTAAACTAACGCACACTAACTCTGCCCACGAACCACTGTTCGATCAACCAAGAAAGACAAGGTGAGGTGAGGGGATGTGAGAGAAAGAAAGTGAGAGAGAGGGATGGAGAAATGGAGACAGGAAGGAAGGACGAAGAATCACCATTAAAATGCATTTATGTGTCCTTTCACTAATTCAACCTCATGCAAACACGTACGTCACATGCAAACACAACAAGCGTAAACCCAAGAATGACAATGTGACACATTCAGTTGGTAAGGGAAATCGTTTTTTGTTTCTAAATTTAAAATATTCACTAAGCCATATAAAATGTGCATTAACTAATTATATACAGCGAAAAACAAACCAATAAAAAAAGAGCGAAACGACTGACAGAGAGTGGATATTCACTTTTTATTGGCAGCCAACATGCTGATTGGTTAAAATAAAAAGGGGGACCAATACTTTGCCCTTCCAGAATAGACAGTATACATTTTAAAAACTACAGTATAACCTTAACTGAATAAAAGTTGCTTAATTACATAGTATTCATTTTCTTTGGTTCTTTATAGCCATTTGAGAAACCCAGAGAGAGAGAGAGAAACAGACTGCCCAACTCAGTCACTCAGTCACTCACTCACTCACTCACTCAGGCCATCAATCACATGGCTCCCGACACGCCCCACTCACCCCAGCCAGGAGGCAGAGGGCCCAGGGGGTCATTTTCCGCCGACATCATGGAAGCCTGTTCCGAAAGGGAGGAGAGAAACACAGATCCATTACAGAAGGAAGGGCTATTACATCACTTCCTGTTTCACAGACACGAAGGAAGGAACAGGCGGCGCAGCAGGAAGGAGTGGCGTCACCGAGCAGAGCAGTCTCGAGTGAGGTTGGCTGGAACAGCCTGTTATGTGATTTGAAGAGTCTCGAAAGGCTCATTTGTAATGCATGTGTTGTGGCACAGAGAAGCTTTTACATAAAGTACAGGCTAAAAGTATTAGGCCACCTTTGGTCGAAATGATGATGATGAAAATGCACTTAGACATAGCCTAATAAGTTCAGGGCTATTTTAAAACACAAATATATAATAGAGACACTTGGCAGCATTGTGGAGGGGATTGGAAATCCTAAGAAATCCAACGAACAAGAAAAACAGAGATGGAAAAGCCTCTGACAAGCAGACTTCTTTAAGATCGCAGGCTTGCCATGCTTCAGGTAATTTTGCGCCGCTACAGAACAGAAGTTATCTCCGGCCTACCGACCTGATCTGTGAAACGACTGGTCGGGCAGGTGCTGCACCGTGATTGGTCAGCAGAGGCCGCAGTGCGATTGGCTGAGGCGCGCGGTTACCGAGTAGAGGTATCTCTGGTTGAACTGGTGCATAGCTCCCTGCAGCTGGCTGCGCTGGGACTGCCACTGCTCGAAGTTTCGGACCGACTCCATGGTGGGCCGCTGCCAGGTGGTGGTCCTGGTGTTGTGATCCACGTAATAGATCCGCGCCCGGTCGTCCACCCGGCGCTCCCAACTGGGCGGGGTCACACAGACAGACGTCCACCAATCAGAGAGCAGACAGGGGGAGACATGGATGCGCAACAAACAGAGTGGTCAGGGGGAGGCGCTGCGTATCACATTCTCTGGCGACCTGCTAAATTTCAGTGAAATTTGGTGCACCCGTCGGAAGCGTCTGTGATCAGGGATTTCTGCCATGCGCCCCCTCCCCCTCCCCACCCCCTCGGTGTCCCGCTGCAAACTGACCCAGACGGTAGTGGCTGCGGTCTTTCCCAGGTGGTGGTTTTGGTGTTGTGATCCACGTAGTAGGTCCTGCCGTGCAAGTCTTTCCTCTGCTCCCACCTACAGAGATCACAGAGCACAGACATGCATTAGCATTAGCGTTAGCATTAGCCTCAGCGTTAGCCATAGCCTTGGCACTGCAGTGTGTGTGTGTTACTCAGGCGACAGGGGGTCAGTGCTGCTGTGTGTGTTACCCAGGTGGTAGGGGTTCAGTGCTGGTGTGTGTGTTACCCAGGCGGTAGGGGGTCAGTGCTGATGTGTGTGTTACCCAGGTGGTAGGGGGTCAGTGCTGGTGTGTGTGTTACCCAGGCGGTAGGGGGTCAGTGCTGGTGTGTGTTACCCAGGTGGTAGGGGGTCAGTGCTGGTGTGTGTGTTACCCAGGCGGTAGGGGGTCAGTGTTGGTGTGTGTGTTACCCAGGTGGTAGGGGGTCAGTGTTGGTGTGTGTGTTACCCAGGTGGTAGGGGGTCAGTGCTGGTGTGTGTGTTACCCAGGTGGTAGGGGGTCAGTGCTGGTGTGTGTGTTACCCAGGCGGTAGGGGGTCAGTGCTGGTGTGTGTGTTACCCAGGTGGTAGGGGGTCAGTGCTGGTGTGTGTGTTACCCAGGTGGTAGGGGGTCAGTGCTGGTGTGTGTGTTACCCAGATGGTAGGGGGTCAGCGCTGGTGTTGCCAGTCTGTGTCCGGGGTTTGGCGGTCTCTGGCACGGTGCCTTGCCCCTCTGTATTTGAGGTCCCTGCAGGTGCGGGTGCGGAGGAGGAGGAAGAGGGGGCAGAAGTGATCGGCGGGTCGGTGGGCGGGGCATCTGTGGCACCGGGAGGAGAGGGGGCGGAGACAGAGTCTTGGACAGGGGTGGCTTTGGCTGCCGGGGTCGATGAGGCACTGTCACTGCACTCCTCAGAGCCGCCAGCAGAGGGCAGTACCTCCTCAGCAGAGGAGGCAGGCACTGGAGCAGAATGAGGAGCTGTAGCAGAATCAGGAGCTGTAGCAGAATCAGGAGCAGGAGCTTCTCCACTGGCTGCAGGAGAAACACAAAAATGTCAGCACTGCTGCAGCACTGCATTATGGGAAACAGCTTAGGGCCCCGAGGCGTGGGGGGGGGGGGGGGGGGGTCTACAATTTGGTCTACAATTTTAAGGGGCCCCACAAATATATGGTATATGCACAGGGCATATGCAGAAAACATCGGTAGAGGGTAGCAGCAAGACATTTTCTAAACGCCCCCTAAACGCATCCACAACGCACTCACTGTCTGCAATCTGGGCGTCCGCAGGCTTGTGGGTGGGCGTGTCGGGGGGCGTGTCCATCTCATGGGTGGGGGAGGAGCCAGTGCCGCTGTTGCTGTTGCCGTTGCCGTTAACGACAGGGGTGCCGCCGGGATCACTGGTGGATGGGGCCGGAGCGTCCACCCCATTGGAGCCGGACGCAGAGACAGAACCAGAACCAGAACCGGAACCGGAACCACAACCAGAGTCACCATTCGACCTGGAGAAATTGGGGGTGAGAATAGCTGGGTTGCACCAGGGGTCTTTAATCCAAAACACCAATGTAATGTGGAAAATCCAAAATACTACTCTGCACACACACGCACACACACACACACAGGGCAGTGTTTGACCAGTGTTTGCAGTAACCAGCTGTGGAAACACACACACAGGGCTTAGCGCTGGGGCGAGGACACGCTCCCTCAGCGTGGGGGGGGGGGGGGGGGGTCACAGCTGCAGAGACACAGCAGGGCAAGGGGAGCACGATTCGGGGACGGGTGGATGGGATGGGACGGGGGGAGTGTTTCGATAACAGAAGCAGCTGTGGGACCTCGTGGTCAGCAGCTACAAACTTTAGCCTCAGGGATGGAGAGAGAAAAGAAAGAAGGGAAGTAGAAAAAGCCTGCAGTGGCTGCTGGTTTTCAGTGTATTTCAGCACTCATGCATTTCATTTCTTTTTTAAATGACTGCTTCATTTAAGTCATCGATTGGCTAAAGAGTCCCTTGCACCTTGAGCCCAAGACAATAATGTGAATGATCAAATGCTGCAGGTCGTCAGACAGGAAGAGTCCTGGGAACAGGCATATGTGCATACTACCTTCCAAACTGACACACCCCTGTCCACTGCCCAGTTCCCGCAAACGACTTTGCGTGTGTGTGCATTACACTTGAACTTCATTTACAATCGCCTGGCAAACGCGTTTATCCAGAGCGACGTACAGCAGTACTTTAATCTCATATTACTCCCAGGAATACGGAAATTCAGCATCACCAAGGAGACATAGAAGGCCCGAACAAACAATAGCCTGTACAACACGTCTTACTGAACATCCACGTCGGAGTCCTGTACGGGGCTGTACAGAGACTTACACATAGAACTCATGCAGTGCACTCCCGCTGTAGCCAGGGCGACAGGGTCGAAGGTCAGAGAGAGGACGGGCCGGAAGGCACTGACCTGTTTTGAGCCCTTGAGTTTTCAGTGCTGTGGTCATGAACGGCCTCTCCGTTCTGCTGCAGTTCTGCAGAGTCAGCACAATTCAGCACCGTCACAAACAGCCTTACTGCTGCGTGATTATCACCAACACTCACACACGTACACAAACACGTGCGCGCACACACATTCACAAAGGCACACGTGCACATGCGCAAACACATTCACAAAGGCGCACACACACACACACACGTTCCAACACACATACTATAATGACAAACCTAGCTTAAAAACAGACAGGACAGTCAAGGAGTAGAGGAGAGGAGGATGAAAGGAGGAGAAGAAGAGGGATAGAGAAGAGTGGGAGAAAGGAGAAAGAGAGGAGAGGAAATGGAATGAATGAGAGATAAATGAAACTGGAGAGCACAGAGAAGCAAGGGAGCACAGACAGCAGGAGAGAACGAGAGTGAGAGAGAGAGAGAGGAGAGAGAGAGAGAGAGAAGGGAGAGACAGAGAAAAGGAGAGAGAGAGAGTGAGGGAGAGGAGAGAGGGAGAGAGAAAGTGAGGGAGAGGGAGCGATGCTCACTGGCGGCAGCAGCGGTGGTGCCGTTGGTGTTTGGGGAGGTCCCGTTGTGCAGGGCGTCCCGCTCCACCCTCAGCCCGTCCAGGATGACAGTGAGCTCGCCCGTGGGGACCACGCCGTTCTTACTGTCCATCGTCAGCTTCAGTACCTCCTTCACGTTCTCCACTGAGGTCACCCAGGGGTCAAAGGGCACGAAAACAGGAGAGACATCAGCAGCCTTAACTTGCAGTTATCATGCCCATTTATATTCTGTTGATGCTGAAACCCTGTAAGGTGTGAGGTCACAAACGTGTGATTAGAGTGTTCTTAACTGAACATTCTAATGCTGATGTCACAATCACTGCTGGTAACTGAAGTCAAACAACAGTGACTTAGAAGTGGGGGGGAGAAAAAACCTACTGTTTAAAGGGTTAGTAACCGCATTAGGGTATGAAACCGGGGTGGAGGGTGTGGCCTTACGCTTGCCATCGTGCCGCTCTAGCGCCGCCTGCAGGTCCAGCGAAGCCTTTCCCAGGAGGGTGTCGGCCTTCAGGGCGTGGTGACTCCACACCTTAAAGTCCAGCCGGGCCTGGGGCGATACATTCCTGAGAGAGGAGCCCAAACAACAAAAACATTATACTCACATCACGGTGCTCTGACATCACAGGGTATACCCTGATGAAGCCGTGCAACGTCAAACCATTCGGAAAACAAAACAAAACAAAACGCACAGTTGAACGAGAGAAGCGTGCGACTTTCCCCTTTTCTCTTAAGCGTACACCGTTAGCCAGCAGGTGTGCATTTCCTACTTTCCTGTTTTCTGTACACGAGATAAATCATTAGGTTGCGTTTTGAACATCTCTCCAGTGCCGGGGAAGAGTTTAAAAAGCGTGAAGGTCACCAAATTCTGTTAAAGTCGGCTCCTTTGACTGCAGAGTACAGCTCCTGGTGTTAGCAGCGCAGGTATGGAACAGTGACGTGCACAAGGTGACGCAGAGTGTGTCAGAGGACGCGCACGCACGCACGCACGCACGCACGCACACACACACACACACACACATACACCTCACACTGCAGCTGGGTTCGGTTGATATTTGGCACACGAATGCTTTCCCAAAACAGGCCGGCCTCTCCTGGGGCGGGACGCTTACAGCAGCAGTGACCACACCCCCACCCACCTGCGGCACCCCCTACCCCCACCCCCACCCCCACCCCCACCCCCAAGCCTGACACAGAGCGGAAAGAAGAGGACTGAAGGGTAGGGTATTATGGTGTCTGAGTGCGTCAGACACAGAGGAGAACGAGAGAGACCGACAGGCAGACAGAGAGCTGATGGTGTTTGGCAGTGTGTCGGGGGGGGGTGGGGAGAGAGGAGAGGGAGAGAGAGAGACTGACTGACGGTGTTTTGAGAGTATCAGACACAAAGGAGACATAGAAGCAGACAAAGTGCAAGAGAGGGAGAGAGAGTGAGCAACAGAGAGGAAGGGAGGGGGTAGGAAGGGAAGGAAGGATGGAGGAGAGGAGGGAGTGAAAAAGAGGCAGAGTGACTGTAATGTTTCTGTCCCTCACACTGAACGTTAAATCCAATTTAATGCATGTGCCCTCTTTAATTTATTAATGAATGAATGAATGAGCTATCCCGAGTGGACTGGAGAGTGAGCTGGGTGCTCACCACTGACCCCTTCAAGGGTAGCTAAGGGGGGAGGGGGGGTGGGGCGACACCAGTACCCCCAGGGTCATTACCTCCACTGCATGACCCAATCAGATCCACCACACACTGACAACTCCAGTTCCCACCAGCACTACTGACATGGCTAAACCACCCCCATGTGACCAAACCAACGCACAGCAATGCAAGCATTCTGTCACTAGCCAGCTTGGCCAGTGAACCACGTAACAAGTAGCATGGCATTCCAAGAGACAAAAACAGTGGTGGGAACACCAGACTTGTAACCGGATGGTCATGGGTTCCAGTCCCACAGAGAACATGGGGGCAGCACCCCTCCTGATTCGCCGAGTAAAACTGTGGAGTCCTGTTGCTTTACATGCAAAGCAATGACATGCAAGGTCATGTGAAGCAATGCAATGTACAGTCATGCCATGTAAGGTCGTGTGAGGTACTGTACTGTACTGTACAGTCGTGTAAGGTCATGTGAGGTACCGTACTGTACAGTCGTGTAAGGTCGTGTGAGGTAACTGTACTGTACAGTCGTGTAAGGTCGTGTGAGGTATTGTACTGTACGGTCGTGTAAGGTCGTGTGAGGTACTGTACCGTAGTCGTGTGAGGTCGTGTGAGGTACTGTACCGTACAGTCGTGTAAGGTCGTGTGAAGCAAAGCAAGGGCACGCCACATAATGAGGTATAAATGAAATGACTGACAGAGGGCGGGCCCACACTGGCATCAGTCCAGCTCTCTGACATTTCGGCTTCCTGGAGGCACAAGCAGTGCATTCAAGGAACGCCCTCTCGCCCCACCCCCCACCCCCCACCAGTAGAAATGACACACATTAGTGGAAAAAAGCATTTGTGCTCAGCTTATCAAAGCGACCCTTTCCACTGACTGGGTGTGAGCTTATTTAAATAATTATTATTTATCTTTGGGTTTACTTTTTTAAGCCTGCCCAGCTGGCTGACAGGTCTTCCTGTTTCAGGGTGAGAAGGGGAGGGGCATTGCCTGTCGCAAAACCTGTGAGGATCTCTAGTGGAACTGAGTGCTTATTTCTGCTTTACTTTGCTGAAGTGTGACCACAGGGTACCGCAGATGACCCAAAACCACGCCGCCCATCAGAACCCAGCGCTGGGACGTCCCGGACCAGCCTCAGACAGCACCCTGCTTGGTTCATGTTCCAGCTGGAGTGTATCTGCGGGAGCACGCGAGTGCGTGTGTGTGTGGGTGTGTGTGGGCATGTTTGTGGGGGGGGGGGGGGGCCGGGTGGTGTGTGCATGTGTATGAAGGATAAAGGAAGATGATTAATTTTTTCAGCAAGCGAGGAAAAAAAACTAAAAGTGAGAGAGAGAAACAGAGAGAGAGCGAGAGAAAAAGAGAGAGGGAGAGGAGAACAGAGGGGGCCTCAGTCACGAGAGAGAAAGCAAAAGAATGGACAGATGGAGAGAGAAGGTGAGAGAGAGATAAAGAGAGAGGGAGGGAGGGAGGGAGAGACAGAGTTAGAGTGCTTCTCACAGAGCCAGTCTTTCCTCCCATTTGGGGTTGGAGGAACTGTGGGATTTGGCAGTCCTCCAGGCCTCCCCATCGGCGGCCAGCTCCACGTACACCGTCCCGAACCAGTTCTGCTTCCGCTTGAGTTTGGCACAGGACACTGCCGGGGAGAGCACAGTAAGGGCTTGGCCACAGCCTCCCAGGCTAAAGACGATGTGATTGGCTAAGGACAGAGCCGACCACGGCGTGGGTCCTAAAACCCGGGATATGATTTTGCCTAATTAATCCGGAAATACTTATTCTCAGAACCTGAAGGGACTCAACCAGAGACAGAGGACAGAGGTGTGTCAATCAAATCAAGAGCTTCTGTGCTCTCTAACAGACGATTGGGTAAGAAGCAATACAAAATGTCAGAATGTTTGCCACATACGGTGCCTACAGTGGGAAGCATATTTATACTAGATGGCATACATGAGATGGTACTTATATTTTAGGGAAAATCAATAAAAATCACATCGCTGATAAACGTATAAATAAGATGTGGAGGTGGGCGGGGTTGTGCAGGGTGGGGGCGGGGATGTGTGAGGGTGGGGGCGGGGCTGTGCATGGTGGGGCAGGGGAGGGGTGGAGCTCTGCTCACCTGTGGCATGCAGCAGTGACCTCCCACCATGGTTATTGCTGCAGTCTGTCCTGGACCAGGCTGTGGCCATGTCACACACCGAGGTGAGAGTCTGAAACACACACACACACACACACACACACACACACACAAACATACAGACACACACAGACACACACACAGACACACACACACACACACACACACACAGACACACACACACACACACAAACATACAGACACACACAGACACACACACACACACACACACACACACACACACACACACAAACACAGGCATGGTCTTACTATCAGGCACAAATAAATAAGTGACCACAACTGTGAGGCAGCATGCAAGAACACTGGGTAAATCCAAGTACAATACGGCTGACACAGGTAACACACCTGGGGTTATTACCTGCACCGCACAAACACCTGAGCTACGCCATAAACGTGATCAGCTACGTTATGTACACACAGCGCAGTCACTGGGACACCAACAGCACAGTGCGCTGTGCTCTGGCTGTGACCAAGCACACAGCCGTCTGAGCTGCGTAGAGAAACCACACACTGAACCAGGCCCTGGATCTTTACCGCCAGTCCCCGTTTGTTTATCTATTATTATCCAAGCGGACGCACACCCCACATACATATTTTATAGACGATCCATTAATACAGCCGGAATTACTGAAGCATGTCAGGTGAGGGCAGGGAGGCGCGAGGGTAGGGAGGTGAAGGGAGGCACAACGGTAAGGAGGTGCGTTGGTAGGGAAGCGTGAGAATAAGGAGGTGTGAGGGTAGGGAGGCGTGAGAATAGGGAGGGAAGGGAGGCGCAAGGGTAGGGAAGCACGTGGGTAGGGAGGTGTGAGGATAAGGAGGTGTGAGGATAAGGAGGTGTGAGGATAAGGAGGCGTGAGGGTAGGGAGGTGGGAGAGGAGGGAGGCGCGAGGGTAAGGAGGCGTGAGGGTAGGGAGGCGCAGGGGTAGGGAGGCGTGAGGGTAGGGAGGTGGGAGGGGAGGGAGGTGTGAGGATAAGGAGGCGTGAGGGTAGGGAGGTGTGAGGATAAGGAGGCGTGAGGGTAGGGAGGTGTGAGGATAAGGAGGCGCGAGGGTAAGGAGGCGTGAGGGTAGGGAGGCGCAGGGGTAGGGAGGCGTGAGGGTAGGTAGGCGCAGGGATAAGGAGGCGTGAGGGTAGGGAGGCGCAGGGGTAGGGAGGCGTGAGGGTAGGTAGGCGCAGGGATAAGGAGGCGTGAGGGTAGGGAGGTGGGAGAGGAGGGAGGCGTGAGGGTAGGTAGGCGCAGGGGTAAGGAGGCGTGAGGGTAGGGAGGCGCAGGGGTAGGGAGGCGTGAGGGTAGGGAGGCGCAGGGGTAGGGAGGCGTGAGGGTAGGGAGGCGCAGGGGTAGGGAGGTGCAGGGGTAGGGAGGTGTGAGGGTAGGGAGGCGCAGGGGAAGGGAGGGCTGCTCACAGTCGGTGTGGTTGCAGTGCTCGCTGGATCCTCAGCCGACTCCGTGTCCCATGGTCTCTGCTGAAACAGGAAATGGGAAATTTAAAAAAAAGGGGAAACAGGAAGTGAGAGTTCAGCACAGAGTGCGAGTGAGCAGACTGAGACACCTAGACGCACATGCACACGCACACAAACACATGTACACGAACACGTACACACACATGCACACGCACACACAAACGCGCACACACAGAGTAGTATAGCAAGAGAGTGAGAGCTGGTAGCTGATTTGGGGGTGCAGTGGGGGCGGGAGGGCTGCATTGTCCCAGAGCAGAAAGGCTCGTTTGTGTGTTTGATGTCCGCCGTCACCGCCTGGCGACACTGGGTGCCGGGTGCCAGACACCCCAACGCCCCAGAGCACTTCTCCCTCGTTCCCTCGCTCCCTCTCTCTCCCGGAGTTTCAGGTGCCCGGAGATGACCGGGGGGGGGGCACGGGGACCGTGCCAGCACCCGAAACCCCACACTGCACCTCAGCTCTGATCTGCCTGCAGCTTCAAATCGCTGAAGCTAATTCATGAGAGAGGAAACCGCGCAGGAGCGCTGATCACCCGTCTACCCCCCTCATGAGGACGGTTTTGTAATGGGGTCTGTCGTCATTTTTAGGCCATGAATAAGAGAGACAGAGTGAGCCTGATGAGAGAGAGTGTGTGTTTGTGTGTGTGTGTGTGTGTGTGTGGGGTACACCTCCACTGGGGGACCGGTGTGGAAAATAGCGTGAAACACCGGCAGTAGTTCTCCAACGACAGAGTCTGAGAACAGTCCTCATAAATCTTATGGCAAGTTTTTTTTTTTTTTTTTCCTACAGACCTGAAATTATATTCCATTTCAGTCTGACAAAAGCAAACGTAGAAGCCTGTTTTCCCTTGAGTTTGTGGTATGTGCTGTGCATTTAGTGCAGGTTTCAGTGTGATCAGAAAATGAGCACCTGAAACTCCCAGAATGCTGTTCTTCAGTTCTACACCAGACCAGTTAAGAGACTTCACTCGTGAATGTAATTTGTCTACAGATATTTCTGGACCGATCACAGGCTTCAGTCACTTTGATGATTTTGAGATTTGAACCGCGAGTGTGTGGTCGTGTGTGCGTGCTTCCTGTACCGGTATCTACTGCCAGGCCATTCACCGTTTCCATTGCCCAAGATCACCCAATATCTGTTCATAGCCTTCTAGAATTATTTAAAGAGCTATATCAATTCAGTCTCCTATCAATCCAGTTCCAGATTTCTTTTCATTTGCCAACCACAAGCTGCATCCTGTTCTGATTCAGAGGAAAGGAACTCGTCTGAGGCTACTGCAGATTTTAGGGGACAAAAGCTGTAGTGCATGCTGGGAAAAAACAGCAAAGAAGGGGGCGTGGCTGTGGGCGGTGTCAGGAAGTACCGTTGTGCACCTGTGGCCAGAGAATGTTCCCATCACAAGCCTCACATTGCAATAATAATAATAATAATAAGTTAGTACATAAATGTTTTTCAGGGTCATTATGGTTAATAGTTTCAAAAATAAAACGTACACGACCAAATTTTTGACTCTGAATATGGACGGCACACAGGACGATCAGTCCAGGCCAAGGCTGGTAAGGGGAACCTTGTCTGTTAATCCGCTGGTGGCCATCAGCTCTCTCTTGACATTCACCGCACGGCAAATACATCAAACGACACGGGGGAAATAATCCACGGCCTCCCAAGAATTTCCCCCAAGACGCTCTTGTAGCACAGCTGTGGCATCATCCGCAAACGTCGCGCGCCGCGGATCAACAGCGCAGCACAGCAGTTTCTTCACGCAAGGTCATGGAAGATAAATAATCACAATAAGAACAGGCAAAAAGCGCACTCTCCGGCAACAACTTCCTGTGACTCTCACAGCGGGGAAGCTGAACCGAAAGGTCTAATGTCAGAGCCAAGGCCGGCGCTACTGAGCGGCCGTGATACGATAGACACTCTGTATGGCAGAACGCAAGCAATTACTTTTTAACCCGTCGTAAATGTCCAACAACTGACGTCCAGGAACTTGAAATCATCGCGTTCAAGACTATTGGGTGTGTCAGGTTTCTCAATGTTTTTTTTTTCTGAAAGGGTGCTAAGCAGCTGCTGCACGTTGTACTGGCGCATACTAGCCTACAGATGTTTCACCAGTCACTGAGATCGTAGAACCAGTCCACATAAACAAAGCAAAATGTAGTTCCCCTTTGACTGGAGGCTTTGTTGGAACTGTACACCAGGAAAACATCACTTTATTATTCTGTCCCAGCCAATATGCAACAACCCCCCCTCCCCTCCCTCCAAAACACACACGATTTCCAGGGAACTGCAGGAGCAGATGTGGGTGCTCCTCTTTCCTGGCTATTAAAATCGTTGCACGTCACGACAGCCAAACGAGAGCTGCTGAACTTTTCCCCTCGTAAGCCGTACGGTTCTGCATGGTTTGCACATTACTTGGAGAGCGACTCCCTCCCCTACAGCCGCCGAATGAACAAACACCGACGGTGTCGCTTCATCGCCTGTTTTGTTACAAATACGTTCGCGTTCGGTTTGCCACATTTAAACTAGTAGCCGAAAGAACCAACGCCGGCGAAACCAACTGAGGTGTGTCCGGTTTTGGAATAGTAACATATTTTCCCCGGATACCAGTTAACACAGCTATCTGACAAATAAGCAAACTAGCTACCTGCAACGGAAACTTTAGAGGAATGGAAACACGCAATAAGCACATGTATACCCAAGTAGCCAAGTTAAGAAAAAGTTCACTTTTGTTCGAAACAATGTTAGTAAGACATAGCTAACTGGACAGTTAGTGAATTAGTATTTCAACTAGCCAGCGATGGATTGTCAGTTGTTGGTGGGCAAAACATTTAGTGCGTTTGTTATTTCTAGCTTACAGGCAACGGCGATCACCAATCACCTAAATTTCTATTACGCACTGTCAGTGGCTCTGTGCTGCTAGCACAACACCGCAGAGATGAAATAACCTGCCTGCACTCTCCTCGGACAGGCCCGTAGCGTTAACGGCTGGTGTCGGCCATCTTTACCCACAAGCGAACACAAACAAATCTGAGTGCAACCTCTGGATACAGCACGACGACTATGACTGCTCCGCGGCAGGCGGACAACAAGCAAACTGGCTGACGTTAAATTCAGTTCTTACACGTACAGGGGTCTCGGGCGACTGACAGCGAGAACCCGATGTCCCTTTGTCGAAGTGCACCCGTAGCACTGACTTACCGAGCCCGTCACTCCCCGCTGGGGTGTGCAATATGCCTCCCTGCGGTAATATAGCGTCTCGGCTCTCGCTGTTGCTGTCTCTGCACCTCTCAAGCAGGGCGTGCAGCTCCAATCGCCATCTCCGAACGCCAGAAGACTGGCTCGCACCACATCGAAAACAGACGCAATGACGTCACCACGCAACTCTTCACTTGAGGCGTCACTACGCCCTTAGCTGAATTCCAAAGCCGACCCGTGGTAGACTGGACTTGTGCATGTTGATGAACTAAATAAAATCCAGCGCCTTTCATTCTAACCCCAAAGCGTGCAAATCGCTCGTTGCTAGCTACACTACACGGAGTTCATCATTTTAGCAGACATGGACTCTGTCAGTAGTTTTTTCCTGTTACAATCTGGATGGGGAAGTTAACTTGCCGCATTAACACATTCTTACCACATTACCCCTAGCTGTAAATAATACAGAACAAAACCAAACCTTCTCTTCCTATCCGGACTTTCTGTTGACTGCCCGAACTGCTTTATCCAAGCGTAACATGTTTTTTTCCTGGGTCAAAGGTGTCGGTTTGATTTTTACATTCGTGGGGACCAAGGAAGTAACTAGTTTGGGGTGCGGGTTTAAAACAACAGCTGTAAATTTCCGGTGAATTCTAGGGGGGAAATACTTCAGACTACTGATCAGTATCGCCCAATAACAACATGAGAATCCCATCTTTATTATATGAAAAATTTTTCCCCCCTCATTATCATTCTATTTACTCAAGGAGGTAGAGACATATATGGCCATTATTCTACAGACTAGCAATGACCCCTTACCAGACCTGATTACATGACTTACAGCGCATGAAAATCAGTGATAATCAGTGTTGCTGAGGCCATAATCAACCCCTCACATCGCCATTGCCAATTAGTATAGTTAATCCAGTTTTGGTGTTTTGAGGAGCATGACATTGCCAGGGGGGTGGTTCCCTGCACCTGGTGCAACAGCGCACCCTGGTGCACAATAACATCCACAGAAGCCTCCAGAATCCAAAGCAAGTACTCAGTGTGACAAGAAGGATAGCAATAGACAATTAAAGGCGCAATCGGTGTTATTATTAATTATTTTTATTTCCTTCAGTCTTTGTGTGTGTGTATATTTTAATGAACAACCAATTTAGGCATGAGAACAAAGTGTGTGGACTCTACCCAGTTGGTGTCTTAAATTTAGCAATGAAACGGACCAAAATGGACTTGCATTTAGACTGAATAGGGGGGTGGTGATGTAAGGACTTAAATTCAGTAGGGGGGGGGGGGGGGGGGGGGGGTTGGGGTGGAAACAGATGCTGTGCTTAGGAAATGTTCTGTCATTCTGTCGTTGTGGTCATTCTGTCATTGTGGTCAAACCGCCGTTTGAAAACATGAAGTTGTATCGTTCACATTTGTCCTCTTATAGCGATGACTGCGCTGATTTGGATATGTATTCATAAACCATCAACAACATTAAAAAAAAAAAAAAAATTGCTAAAAAACTCTTTGTCTCTTTGTATCAAACCCTCTCCCACTTTTCATTCTCTCCTCCTTTCTTTATTTCCTTCCCCATTCTCTTTCTCTTCTGCCCTCTTTTGCTTGCTTCATCCCATCCTCTCTTTCTGCTTCCTCCCTTGTCCTCTTCCTTTTTGTGCTTCCTCCTCTTTCCTTCACTCTCTGTCTCATTCTCTTTCTCTTTCTCTCTTTCTTTCTCCTTGCTGCTCTTGACCTCTAGCATAGCTTACGTAGCTAACTTATGTGTTCTTATTTGTACATACTGTTGTAGGTAGTATGAGAACTAAGAAGGTATAAGTGGTATGATATTTTTAGTTGAAAAAGGAAAGGAACACATTAAGGTGATTACTGGCAATGTGGGCGCAGTCAAGATATGAGAGGGTGGAGTCCCAATTGTGATGTCATAGAGGGAGACAATCAGAGGCTACATGAGCCATATCTTCTGCAGAAATCATTTGCACTCACCAAATAAATCACCTCCCGCGTTCCCGCCAATCTATTTGCTTCTATATAGGAGTGGCTGAATGGTAACATAAGTTCCGAAGCTGTACATTACACCAGGGGATGTACCTTTCCACAGTAATGGCATTAGATGTGCAATTTCAGTGCGTGTATCAAATCACAATGTTCGAGGCACAACTTTCATGTGGAGCTAAGCTAATAGTCTTTTAGAATTTAACCTGTCTCCTTGCAGAACAGCGCCTCCTCTGGTCAGTTGGATGGCTGCAGTCTGTCAACGCCGGCTGTATGTAAGGTATACTCACCTGAGCATCGACTGGCAGGTACAAGCAAATGTTCTCCCAATTTACTGAAGCAGTGAGACAGGTCTAAAATATGAATTGGCACTTGAAACATGTAATAAAAAGGTACAGAAAAAAATATTTAGGGGATGAATAATGATGATAAAATATGACATTTATATGGTCACGGAGTTCTAACCCAGCCGTAACCCCCCCCCCCCCCTTGCCCAGGTCCCTGTTCTGACCCCAGTTGCTATTGCCCAGTTGCCACTTTGAGCAATGCTGTCACATGAAATCAGAGTTTGAGAAATTTCCGATGCCCAAACTGTAATCTGTGCTGCACTTCTTCTTTGTGAGAGTCACTGTGCAGAACACCATGATGCTTCGCTGGGACAGAATGATCTTTTTTTTTTTTAAGCAATTGTGATTTTCCTTCTCCTGTTCGATCCTCTAAACCAGTGGTCTTCATTCTTGGTCCTTTCGGGCCGCAGGAAATTGGTTGCTGAGACTGAGACAAAACCAGAAAACAGCAGGTCCTGCGGCCCGCTTGGACCTGTAATGAAGACCACTGCTCTGGACAGTAAGACAGCAGCTAAAAACATGCTGATTGAACTAGTTAAAGCCCTACACATTTTAATACCACTAGCAACCACAAGGAGGTGAAGTTGGACAAGTTGTCTTTAATTTATTTTTATTTTTTTAGTTTCAGACCTTTTAGAAAAGGTGGTTTCAAAGCAGCGTAACGTATAGCTCAGTGGAACAGCCTGTTGCTGAAAATCAGAGAGGCTCCAGCAGAAGCCAGATTTGTAGTCAATTGAAAATGCATCTTCTTTCACAAGCTTAGTTTTAGTTTAGTACAAATGCTGTTTTTGAGTTATTTGAAGCATATTTTCTTTCTTTCGACCTTGAACCCCAGAATTCCCTGATACCTGCTCATCACACAAACTCACACGCACACACACACATGCTGATGTCACCCTGAAGGATAGCTTCAGGGTGACATCAGCATGGATTAAGCGTGAGGTAAACCAAAGGTCAAAAAGGTCAAAGGCCACACATCTTGAAAGAACTGAGAGAAACAAGACAGAGAGACCATGAAGTAGCCCTCTTCACGCTAAATCTCTGGGGGTTTAATTTAGCATTTCTTGGTATAGTTTACAACATAAGCTTTGATCGTGTGATCTTTTAGTAGGTAATTTTATGGTTTAGCTTACATGGGATTTGAGTATTATCATGTTGTTACTTATTTTATGGCAGAGCATACAACATGGGCTTTGGCTGTGTGCTATCTAGGTTGCGTGAAGCACATATGCCTTGGTTGAACTATGCAGTTCACTGCACACAAGACCTATTGGCCCCCAGAATTATGCCAAACGTGAAAATTTTGTTAATTGCACACAGCAAAAAATAAGTATGGTTGTGAATGCTTTTTCAAATGCTGGGGGTATTTTGTATTGAAAGTTTTGTACTGTAAAACAATAAAGTAAAACATAACCAGAGAAATCACATTTCTACACACAGACCCGGACTTCAATTTGACAGTAATGCACAACACTTGACATTGACCAAGAGCACTTTTTGCACAGTAATATTCTTGTCATAATAAAGAAAAGGTTTTTTCACTATGTAGAAGCATTTGTTTCCATATACCCTGGCTTGATATTTGAGTGGTAAGAGAGAGAACAGACCACAGAAAAGCAGAAAAAAAAGGAACACGCAATTAAATCAAATGTTAAATAATTTTCAATACTTCATTATAGATGATATATTATAGATTATTAGAGCAAACAGGCATTGATGCAATTGTGTAGGTCCTTGTCTTTTTGCAGTGCTGTATGTAAAAAGTGATTTTACCATTGAACCCGAGCGTAAGCTTGTCCATGCCTGCCAGGAAAATGTCCCCCATCCTGTTACTTCGCCGCAAGAACACGTGACCCCTGGAAATGACTTTTGACCCTGAAATATTGGCCAATAGGCATCCATGTTCAGTGACGATGAAGCACAGGAAGAAAAAAAGGTAAAAATGACATAAAGAAAATAATGTAGAAAGATATTGTACCATGTGTGCTGCTGTTAAATAAGAAATTAGGATAGCTAAAAGACTAGAAAATGCTAATTTCTCATGGTAAAAAATGTAATGTAAACGTTTTCCAATATTGCGGTAGAAAAAGGAAACGTAAGTACACTATAAATAGTGTCTCACTGCTTAATAATGATAGAGATAAAGCGTAAGATACAAATTTTAGAACAATCACATCCCATATACGCAGTAGAATGTTTTTGGGGATATTAAGAAAAGGGACAAAGAAAAACTAGAAAAACAAATATCCCAGAATCCTCATAAATCTGAGGGAAATTATCTATCATTTTCTTTAAAACAAGCATGAAACCGTACAGACCCACGCGCACCTGTACAAAGTGTCATAAGTAAAACATGGCTAACTATATAGCTAGCTAGCTATGACATGTCCTCACGTCTGTTTTTGTTGTCCTCCATGTGTCCATACATCTGTATCGGTGGTACGCGCTAAGTAGGTTAACTAAAGTCGGTGAAACGCTAACATGTTCGGGTTAGCTAAAGTAACGTTAGCTTAAAAATCTTGTGCCGTTCAAAGTGGTGATTTTGGGAGATGCACCTACGCATGCATCCTACTAAACGAAGCACCACCTGCGCATGCGTCCCACCAAACGTCCCTCTCAGGTTGTCTGTGAGTGAGTGAGTGAGTGAGTAACCACAATTTGCCATGCATAGCCCACGGCAGCAGTTCCTGCGCACCGTGGGGGGGAAAAAAAACAATTCCAGACGACTGGAAGCCAGGCATTTTAATTTTCAATGTTCAAGAAGTGAGATAGCACTGATCCAGGAAAGTCACAACTGCTAACTGAAAGCAATGGAGTCCTAAAACACTTAGACTTAGAATTAACAAAAAAATTAATAAAGAAAAAAAAAAACTGCTCTTCAAGGGGTTAATTGTTCAATTAAGTGCAGTGAGGACTTCAGTCCTCTCCTGGGTAAAGACAATGGTGTCTATCGCAATGCAATTCTCCCAGGTTTAGAAGACAGCAGGAAGCTCTGACAGCAGCCAATCAAGAAATAGCAACCCCCCCCCCCCTCTCCTCCAACCCCCTGGTATCACAGGATTATTTAATGTTTTTTTTTTTTTTAAATAGTAATATATCATTTTTAATGGACTTCAGTTGAAAGTGAGAATTTGAGATTTCTCCTCTTTCACGCACCTATTTAAACACATATATTAACTAACGGAGAGAGGCATTCAGCAAATGCCTGCTGTGATCCCCACAATTATGGTCTTTCACAACTCAGCTGTGATTTTTACTAGCGTGGATTTATTTCTTTGCAAAACAAAGGTTGGGTTCACCAGAAAACAACATGCTCTTTGCCGATGGCAGAGACCCAGGGAGTACTTTCAACATCATATATTCCCTTGCCAAGCCAGTGGGTTTTTCAATCCTACCCTGGCCCATATAATGCTGATTTAAGTCCAAAACTTCGCTGGTGGTTCTGAGCAGCAAACTTAAGCAGGTCATTTAACCCTCCGAAGAGTAGGTCTTTTGGAATGTCTTTTCAAAATTGTAGATCAGTGTTCTAGAACTCAGTTACTTTGGATTACCAGTAGTGATTGTGACATCAGCATTAGACTGTTCAGTTAAGAGCATTGCAATCACATATTTGTGACCTCACGCTTTAAAGGGTTAAGTGTGAAAATAAGACAAAGTAGCGAACACGTTCTCATCCCAACTCATCAAATGTTGCAGCTTGGACTGATGATGAAATCCCTGCTTATTTCTGTTCTTAATTGTTTTTCGCTTATTTTGACGTGTCCATGGTGTCCGTTTAGTCCCAGGAACAATACACACTTTCCCTCACAAATAGAACGTTTGAACTTGAGTGAACTTGGAAAGAAACATCCTCAATATTTCATTGCTGTTGTTGGCCAAGAAAGGCCGTTTCATTTTCTCAGACAATATGTTCTTATGCCTTGTAAGTGGAACCCCACAAGATTTTAATGCAGTAAATAAAAATTTTAAAAACCATTTTCTGCTGCATGTTACAAAGACCTTACTTATTTGTTTTTAAGTCCCTTCCAGGAAAGATGAATCACCTTCAGCAATGTTTTTAAGGAGGACATGCCGGTCACATCTTTTGAATTACACTGTATTAAACTGAACTCAATGAAAATTATGTGGCTTGCTGTAAAGCTTCTGTGAAAATATTGAGATTCGATTCCAGTGCTTGGCCGCAGAATACATACATGGGGGGTGGGGGCGGGGGGGGGGGGGGGGGGGGGAGGGGGAGGTGAGAGAACAAAAGACAACAAACAGGGCAACAGGAGGAAACACGGCAGGTTTAGACTCGAAGCGCAGAACGAGCAGCTGGGAACAGCATGCAGGACAGGAAACACAAAGACCAACCAAAGTACTGAGGGGAAAACCAGAAACTTAAAAACACAGCAAAACACCTGCAGACAATGACCAAAACGAGCAGACGCGTGTGGGATGTTGGGGGGGAAGCTCACTTATCTAACAACAAAAACACTTAGCGTACACAGGACGCGAAACACAAGGGGAGTCAAAAGGAACGAGGTGAGAACAAAAAGTGGGGTATTCAATAGACTGTAGCCATGATGAATTTTGACTATTCACCACTCTGAAAAATATCCATGTTATCCACCTCCCCTCCCCCCCGCCCCCCTATACCTCAGCAGGTATCCACACATAGGGTGATTTATGTAGCATCGCAGTATAATGGATTCGTTCAGCCGCATGCTTTTATGAGTTTGGGGGCGCCCCGTCAAGGCCTCGTGCGGACCCTGAAATGCGTACCAGATGCGCCCGTGTTCGCTCTGCTGGGTTTTTGCGTCAGGCTGATTTTGAGGGATCTTGTTGCGTCTGTGCATGTGGAAGATTATCTCCCCTGATGGAGAGCAGACACTGTGAATGCATCACACAGGGAGTTCATAAACCCTTCAGAGAGAAAAGTATATATATATATATATATATATATATATATATATATATATATATATATATATATAGATATATAGTATATCTCAAATCAAGTTGAAGAAATAATTGAAGAGTGTAAACTGTATACCCTTATTCCAGAAGTGCAGTCTAGAGGTATGTATTTAGTTACATTTTATGTTATGATTTCTTCCTATTTAAAAAAAAAAAACTTTCTTATCCAGAGTCATTCAGACAGCTGAACAGCACACACAGACACTTTGAGAGAGAGAGAGAGAGAGAGAGAGAGAGAGAGAGAGAGATAATAAAAACAGATATTTCATTCATGTATTGTAAACAAAACTGGGAAATTGTTTGTCATCAATAGACATACATAGACTGAACAACCAGAAAGGACAGACATAGACACACTTGGATAGACACAGAGACAGGGAGACGAGGGAGCAGAAAAGATAAGAAAACCAAGAAAAGAAGCCTGTCTTTTCTTCCTCGTCTTGGATATGATTTACGAACAATAGCCTTGAGAGTGTGCATGTTTGCTGTGATGGATTATGCGTTCCTCCTTTTCATTATACACACATAACGTAAAGCAAAATAAAAACCGAGTGGAACAAAACGAACGAAAGTGGAGAAAGAATAACACAACGCAAGCCAGAACACATTGTAATGTACTGTGACTATTATTGGTGAAGTGTTTGAAATATAGAAACGGCTGAATGTGCTATATGGGGAATGAGGTGGGGTGTCAGTTCCCAAGATATTGTAGGAATGGGGGCCCAGGTGTCGCTGAAGGATCGCAGATTTTCTTTAAGCGCTGCTGCACAGTTCTAAAGTTGAGTGTTCTGTTCATAAATTGAGCCCCTGGGCTGTGGATTTTATTCTGTCTTTCCAGTTGAGCAATACAACCTATTTAGAAATCCTTAGTGATGTGAGTATAAGTGTTATGTATTGAGGCAATGTCTGAATTGTGGACTGCTCCCCCCGCAGTGAGATACACTACATGACCAAAAGTATCTGGATACCCCTTGGTCTGGGGCTGTTTTTCATGGTTTTGGGATAGGCTCCCTAGTTCCAACGAAGGCACATCTTAACGCCACAGCATCCAATCACATTCTAGACTGTTCTGTGCTTCCACAGCAGTTTGAGGCACACTGTGAGGTCCATGGCCTGGCCTAATCACCCAATCGGTGTCCGACCTCACCGATGCTCTTCTGGCTGAATGAAAGCAAATCCCTGCAACAATGCTCCAACATCTAGCAGAAGGCCTTCCCAGAAGAGCGGAGTTATAGCAGCAAGAGGTGGACCAACTCCATATTGATTCCCATAATCTTGAGATGGAGGGCATGGGGGACTTGTTACGGTTGGATGATTCAGAAACAGGCTCAGCAGACTCCTGACAAGAGGTTACCCGTTTAAAATACTGGATTTCACTGTGCCACGCGCCCCGCAGACTGAAACCCAACGCTGCACGAGAGCCGGCTGTACCCGGCAGACCCGCACGGCGGCAGGCCATCAGCAGTAGCTCCGTTACAGGCGTCAGTTTACATCATTCTTCAGTTACTCTGAAGCGATTTGCTAACGTGCCCGGTTCTGTGGAAATTCGGACGGCTTCGTGATGATGGCCATCGCTAGCAAGGACAGCTGCGGTGCTGATTTGTAAAACACCGACAGCGGAAGGAAACGTAGAAAGTCTGGACGTTCTACGTTACAACCTTGTTTTCCTCAGACTTAATGCTTTCCATTTTTTTTGGACAACTTCCGACAACAGACCGGCGCTAGGAAATCACAACCACATAATCATTCAGCAACAGAATATAAAGGCTTAAGTTTGAAACCTATCTGAATTTGACGTAGGCTATTAAACCACAAAAACAGGAACTTTTCATCACACAGATTACCACACAATTTTATTTCCTTTTTATAATAAATAAATAAATAAATAAATAAATAAATAAATAAATAAATAAATAAATAAATAAAATTATACCAGAATTCGTATTTGCAAGGACGAACGTTCAGTACAGATGGTCCCTGGAGAGTGAGGCAAGAAAACTGGCACTGTAAGAAGCCCGGTGTTTAGATAATGATCCCTTGGAATTCATCGTTCAGCAGAATTAAAATGGTCCAGAGCCGCGGCCAAGAACAAGTAGCGTTTGAGTTCTGTTCAAGAATCAAATAGGGGAGACACCCCACAGCGTGCTTCGCAGATCCAGCTGCGCGAATTGTAAGAGACTGCGCCAAGAGACCCTGTCTGAGGTTTACAGCCTAGTAAAGCCCATGGAATTTAAGCTACTTAATACACCCAGGGCGCGATTGTCTAAATGTTCTTCAATTACTTTCATGATTGCAACGTAGGTACTCTGTTTGGATAAATGTGATGGCTCCGTTCCAAAAGAATTATTAGCTAGCTTTAGGTAGTATTAGCAATTTCCCTTTTTTGCTGACGTAAATATGAATAAATAAATATTAAATTTCTTCCTTATGAATGCACTTTTTCAAACTAATCACAGTCGAAGTCTTATATTTGGCAGTAGCCTAGCCTAAGAGAGTCTATTTGCTTAGGAGGTCATTTGACTGCACCCATTTATTCTAACAAATACAAACATGCCCCAGCCATAAACGAAACCATAAACCACACCAGGTGTGTTCTTGTTTTCTTTAGTAGCTAATCGGTTCAAATGGGAAATTAACCCAGCCCGGACGTGACCGACCTTCAAAGTTGAAACGTGGTTGAAATAATGCCAGTTGTTGTTTCAACGATGAAACAACGTTTAATGCTAAATAGTTGTAAAAAAAGGTTAACAAAATACTTATAAATCAACGTTGAAATTTTAACAAGATCTGTACGTTGAATCAACATGTCTTCAACAACGTTCTGCCTTTTAAATTATTATTATGATCATTATTATTATTTTATTAGCATTTCATTATATTTTGATCATAAGACCACTTCAAAAATCTAAATTTATATGTTAAAAATAGAAAACAACAACAACATTTTTATATGCTGAAACGTTGAAACAACGTCGTGACATCAACGTTGATTCGCCTTCCAAAATCGAAACAAAATTCAACAGTGATTCAACTTTGATCCACGACTTCCACGACGGTGATTCACCCGTGAATAAAGGATGAAATACCGGCTGTGAAGAGATTAATGTTTTGGTATTTGTGTTTGAGATCATTACACTACATTACAGACATTTAGCAGACAGTCTTAGCCAGAGTGAATTTCACAGGTTTTTACATGTTTTTACATATATGCTGAAGCATTTTTGTACCCAAATCCTGAAGCAGTTTTACATATATCCTTAAGCATTTGTACATATATCCTGAACTAATGCTCAAGGGTACAATCGCAGTTTCCTGCCTGGAAAATGCTTTTGGTCAGTTCCTTAGCCATTATACTACACTGCCACCAGTTTCATATCAGATTATCCATAAAACAAATTTTGTCTTTTGTCTTATTTAAAGTTATCAGTCTGGTAGGCTATAAGTAAAAATATGTTTTAAAAAAATTAAAACCTCTATTATATTGTTTCACCGCACGTCATAAGTGGTTTTACTACACAACACCAGTGACAAGTAGTGGAAGAATATAATAGATGTTTACATTTGAAAAAACATATTTTCATACACCATTTTTACAGAAAAAAAGCGTACATGCTTGGAAATTGTATTTATGCCATGTGGGTTTAGACACAACAAAAAGCACCCCTCCCATGTAGAACGAAAATGAACATGTAACCTACACAATGTAAATAATATAGGCTACATAAACACATATCTGTAAGTATAATTAATACTACCCTAGCGTAATACAGTTAAGGCTACTTTTTAATTGGTCACAGTTTCTCTAACTAATTCAAAATTATAATTTAATTCAAATTTACATTTCATTTTCCACGAACCGTAATTGCACCAATTGAGATCACCGTGTTCCTATTGAGCCCAGTTAATAAGAATGTATTGAAATACACGGTAGAATAACAATGTTTTCATTTCGCTCATACAAATTATTTATAAAATAAAAACAAACAAACATAAGAATTAGGTTGTGTCCGTGCATACTAGAAGGATTTCGCCTTAGTCGAGAGGGTACAGCCTGAAACCTCTCTGCACCATCTGAGCGCTTTCAACCGAATCACTGAAAATCATGAATATTCCGGAAAAAATGCGAGATTTAAGTGTTAAAACTGTTATGAGTTGGAGTCGCAGTAAGTTATATCTCTAGTGTTTAACTGATAGGCTAATGGGCGGTGTTTGTTTTATGAGTAATCCCATGTCATATACGAATCTCTCTCTCTCTCCATCTCTCTCTGTTTATTGAGTTATTGTCTTAACACGCTTCTAAAAGAACATGTCTGTCTGTCCAGTCTTTTAACGAAGCGAACAACGGAATATTTACTCAAAAGAATGGTTATCTCCGTGATGTCACGTTCCACGGGCGTAGCAAAATGTCCTCTCGAAGGCTTGTACCTTTTTGGATTTTCCGATTGGAACTAGAGAAATATTGGGCGGGGAATGAGCCCCATATTCATATATATTTGGATATAAGCTAGTCTGCTGCATAATTTGGTGAAACAAGACTCCAACGCGTTGAAGGTCATTTAGCCTACCGTTAGTAAAGCGTATGCTAAATTGATGTAAAAGTATTTTTACTTAAAAGATTACGGACAATTTAACAACAAGTAGCCTGCGCGCGGATTCTCCATAGATATACTTAATTTCATTTCTAATGTAGGTAGCCGAAATGTTGTGGACTTTGATGTTCTGCTTGTGCTCTCTGTGGATAACGTCTGTGCAGTCTATTGTAGACATGCGAGATACGACGAAAAATCCCAATGCTGATCTGCCGCTCAAAGATAAACCGATGGAGACAGGTGAGACTCATTTAGACTTGTTTCATTTAGTTGTTTTACACGTTTTTTGAATTAAACGAAAAACAATTTGATGTTTGTAGATGAAAACAGTTGCATTGTAATGTCAACTTCTCACTGGAGCTTATTATTATTATTATTATTATTATTATTATTATTATTATTAGGGTTGTAGTACATTCATACATTTTTATATACTGCATTCTGAAATTAGATAGTGTTAAAATCATCTTATGAAGATGACCTTTATGAATTGTTTCCTGAAAGATCTGGTTAATTTTTCTTCAGTGCGAATCCACAGCAATTTCACGAGCTGTGCATGAACTGCTGAACCAGCTGTGTTGCAGAGTTTTTTAAAAAAATGCCCAGAATGCACCAGGCCGGTCTGAACTCAGTAAACGTGCAGTAGGGGGTGAACGGAATGGTCACGTGACAGTTTAGCGTACCCGTTACGGAACGGAGATGGCAAACCCTAAGGTTGCACGGTTACTTTCCAGGTGGTGCACCGCGTTGTGCCTTTAACCTGACCGGCTTAAGTGAATTATCCATCTGAATTAATGCATTATATGTAAGATGGGGGAACCCGATGATTGTGTTAAATGCCTGAAGTATATATGTCAGGCATACTGCTGTGAAGAACCCTATCCCTCCAAGATGACTTTCCATAAGCTTCTCATACACAAAGAAATGTAATCTCAAAATGAAACAATGACAGAAATAATAATAAGTGAAAATACAGATTTACACATCAACATAACGTTGGCAATGTAAACCGGCCACAAAGGAAACCAAAAGTAAAATATTATTTACTTGGTGGCCCTCAGCACCATTCTTTCACACAGACTGTGGCACTCACAGCTAAGCTGGCTTTCTCGTGAGACAAAGGGTTTCAGCGAAACAGAACGCTTATCCACCAAAAAAGAGACGTTTTCCCAGAAAAGAAAAGAACGTTAATGGGCCATGCTCCCGAAACATAGGCGGGTGAACACTAGCATCCCTCTGCACGCAGAGAGACGTGGGAGACTGAGGCAGGACTCCGGCTCCTGTACAAGCATGTTGTGGTTGCTAGGATACTGCTGCTGATGCTGGACATCTGCTCCCTGTAAAAGCCTATTGTGGTTGCTAGGATACCGCTGCTGATGCTGGGCATCTGCTCCCTGTAAAAGCCTATTGTGGTTGCTAGGATGCCGCTGCTCTTTTTAGCTTGAGGCTGTCAAATTGGCACAAATGCTCTGTTCTGTTTATGCCCATACTTTTTATTTTGTATTTCTTTTTTTAATATTAAGGACATACACATGCACACACGCACACACACATATTTAACTATATAGCTTGAGAGGGTGTGTGTGTGTGTGTGTGATCCCAACACCTTGCACCTTGCTCAAGTGTAGAGCAGTTGCGCACCTGTTAGGGTTTTCACTCAAATTCTTCTGGTCGTGTGTGTGATATTTGCGCTGAACACTGTGAACTTTTGAATCTGGCTGGCGTGCTACCCAGTTCAATGTCCTGTGTTAACTCAGTTCTGACAGAACACACACAAGTCCACTGACACATTTCACTGTGCACAGGAAAGAGAAGCGAAGGAAGCGGGAAGCTCTGAGTTGCAGCGCTGCGCGTGGTGGTCTGCAGGGGTGAACAGCTGTCCCGCTTTCTGCTTATTCACCCACAGGAGTCCGTAACCAGGGGAAACGCAAAACGCTGTTTGCCAGGAGAACGCTCCACGAGGGGCAGAGTCCGCGCGCGGTGGTAAGCGGCCAATCGCTTCTCTGTGGGCGTGTCTATTTACAGCCAATCAGGGCCGAAGACCGGTGTACTGTACATCCCTGCCGACACTCAAATCTAAAAAGAAGGAACACAAACAGTGTGTGAGGGGGGACAGGCTGTATTTGGGGGTGTGTGTTAGGGGGGACAGGCTGTATTTTGGGGTGTGTTTGGGGGGACAGACTGTATTTTGGGGTGTGCTCACCCTCCTCCTGTACTGCAGAAGCTGAAGGTCAGGCTGCGCCCTCCAGGGCGACGCTGCTACCGTATGATGGAGAGCTGCTTACCCAGCATGCACTGCTGCGACCCCTGTGCCATCTGCAACTGCCGCTTCTTCAATACCGTCTGCTACTGCTGGAAACTGGAGCAACACTGCCATGAGAAGAGCTAGACACACGCACGCACACACGCACGCACACACACACACACATGCATGCGCACACACATACACGCACACACAAAATCCTTCATCTGTCCCTTTACCTGGACATTGTTTTTATACACACGTCCAAACTTTTGGGTCATATTGATCCAGCGCATAATACAAATAATTTAAATAAATGTTTTCAAGTGATATGTTCTCTAAAATTGGGGTGGAATTCATTGTGACATGCTTGTTATTGAGTAGATCTCTGTTCCGCTGCTGCTCTTTTCTTAGCAGCCTAATGGTTATAAATACTGGTGCGGAACTGATTATGTTTCGCCATTTCCTACCCAGAGCTTTGCTGATTTCACGTGTGCCTTTGGAAAAAGGCAGAAAGCATGCATTTATAGGCTGTCAACTTTAATTAAATATGCCGTGTATCAATCATTTATCCTTTTATAAATAAATATTTTGGCTTTAAAATGTTTTTAAGAAGCTACAGTAGTGTTAGTCTGATATGTTTAAGACACGAATGTTTTCATTCTACAGAAGTAAAAGGCACATTTGTACCGTCGTTGAATCTGGGAACTCACTTGTTACATCCGTCCTCAGTGCTTCATACCGCTACAGATGCTAACACAGTAGAGAGATGTGCACACGTGACCTTTTAAACACTGTATGACAGTTTATTTTACTACCCCGTTTTCTGAGTAGAAAAATAAATGCCTTGTGTGTTATTTATCTTAAGTAAAACTACCAGTATGGTGGTACGAAATAGATCAGTTAGTGACTGGCTGAAATAAATTGTTCCTCGAAAAAAACAAAAACATCATAATAATCCATCTCAACATTTGTGAAAATTTCAGGTGAACCGTACTATTGGTAAGAATATTTTTTTGAAAAAAAGTAAATAAACAAACAAATACATACATGCTACTTTTATTGTGTCTCTTCGAGTTTGTTCGTTGATTAAACCCTGACCTTAAGAATGGACACATAGCTCAGTTCATCTCCAGCTTCACTTATCCTGAGAAAACAACGCAAGAATGCTCACACAACAGACAGTATTTCATTTATGGCCGAGGTCACTGAACTTGTAATGCTTTCTGAAGTCAAATATATGCACTTTATTAAAGTTTTATATCAGGAGGCCTTCGTTAGACATTGCAAATGCCTTCCTGAGTACAAACATATTGATTTCTGAAGTGTTCATAAACAACTGGTCCGCTTAATGGTGTCTGGAATGGAGTGTTGCAATGGAATTTATATTTTAAAAGTCTTCATATCCTAAAAAAATAAAAAATAAAAAATAAAAAATCACCTAATATCATAGGACATCATTCTGCAGCATCTAGCATGAGGAAACAGTGTATAAAACAGTAACGATATGCCGACAAAGTGTTTCCTTGCTTTATAAAGTGGTAAGACATGCCCATGAAGGTAGGAAGGTTATAGATGCTTTATGAAGGCCTTATTAAAATTCACTGCATGTACTAGCCTATGTGTGCCATGTGATGATATGAGCAACCTGTTCTGTGGAGAAACTGCAATTCCAGGAGTCTTCCTATGAATAGCGTTGTTGTGAGTTGGTGATCTGACGGCCCCCTTCTCTCTCGCTCCCTGTGATTTGACGCCTTGCACCCCCCTGCCATCCAGGTATAGGGTTCTCGCTCTAGTTTACAGATGTCGCCATCTTGTGGAGCTGAAGGGCAACACAGATTTTTTTTGAGATCCAAATGCACTGAATCTGCTGTTACGTCAAATGACCTGACACAAGTGACCAAGCAAGGGATTTGGGGGCATTATAAATTATATTTGTAAAAACTACGAACACTTCACCCTTTTATGCATTTATATTACACATAATAGCTGTATATAGCCAAGTACACCAGAGGGAAATGTTTCGGACCCATAGCAGAGGACATGGGTACAGTCAGGTCACATATTTTGATATTTGGCAAATGCCAGCTCATGAGAAAAATGTGACTCCATGACATTCTCCGCCTGTTCAAACTAGTCAGGCATGCTATGCTGTGTGCAAACATATGAGGATGACGTGTCACCACAGAGACATACATTTCCCAAAGTCTACCCATACATACCATTCAAATAACTTTGTTGTGTACACACATGAGGAAATGGAATATAACTTAATATTTAATAGTGTCTCATAACTATTATCTGTCCATCAAATGCTCTCATATTCATATAATATACATACAGTATATGGTGCTTATACATTAATTATATGGTATTCCATTAAACTGTATTTTGCCATGAACAGAATACTTTAACAAACAGATTGTATAATCAGAGTGTATTGTATTTTTTGCACACAGGTACACAAGAGCACTCAATACTGTATACAAAGGTTACTTTCTACTTACCTTACGATGATACTGCACACATACTGAGTATCATTTTAGAACACTGCCTTACATACAGGTATTCACAATAAACAGCCAAAAACCACAATTAAATACCCATGTATGTTTTAGAAACAGGTACGACCAGACAGATCACATCTTTTTCTCTTATCTGCTCTGCTCAGCCTGGTGTCGGTCCAACACCACGCCTTCTGAAGCTGTGGGCACAACCAGGAAATCACCCCCACTTTCTCTGGCGTGCAGGTTCAAATAATCCAAATTAAACTGTCTCTCTCAGTAACATATCTACGTGGATCTTCTCAGGACCAGGAAATATCTCCTGCTCACACAGATTCAGTGAAACTACGCTACATTCTAAACCATAACTAATCTCTGTCACTTTGAGCAGTAAAATGGCGCAAGTTACAGGTCTTCTGTATCAGGAAGAGTTGGTCTGTGCAATCTGTCTGGATCTACTGAAGGATCCTGTGACTATTCCCTGTGGACACAACTACTGTATGGACTGTATTAAGAGCTGCTGGAATCAAAGTGACCTTACTGCTAGATGTCCGCAGTGCAATGAGACCTTCACTCCAAGGCCTGTTTTAAGAAAAAACGCCATGCTGGCTGAAGTGGCGGAGAAACTGAAGAAGACAGGACTCCAAGCTGCTCCTCCTGCCCATTGTTACGCTGGACCTGGAGACGTGGAGTGTGATGTCTGCACTGAGAGAAAGTGCAAAGCTGTCAAGTCCTGTTTGGTGTGTCTGGCCTCTTACTGCGAAACTCATCTCCAGCCTCACTATGAATCTCCTGCTTTTAAGAAGCATAATCTGGTCGAAGCCACTGGAAACCTACAGGAGAAGATTTGTTCTCCCCATGACAAACTGCTGGAGATTTACTGTCGTACCGATCAGCAGTTTATCTGTTATTTGTGCACAATTGAGGATCACAGCGGCCATGATACAGTCTCAGTGGCAACAGAAAGGACTGAGAAACAGGTAAGGAATGGAACTTGTCACAAAAAAATGTTTAGTTCTGGTTTTAATAGTAACACATAGTAATATGAAAATAAATAAATAAACAAATAAATAAATCATTAAATAAACAAACAAACAAACAAACAAACAAACAAATAAATAAATAAATAAATAAATAAATAAATAAATAAATAAATAAATAAATAAATAAATACATTCCTAGCTTACATTCTGAATGACTGAAACAAAATACATGCATATTGATACAGGAGGTATTGCAAAAGATATTTTGAAGTTTACTTTACTGTAATAATAACGATAGAACTTTTGAAATTTTATGTTAGATTCCAAGTAGTGTGCACACGTTCTTTGTTAATCAGCAGAAGTAGACACTGGTAACTGGATGCAAATGAAGGTGTTTACTGTAGAATTGATTCTGCATTGAAAACAAACAGCCGCTAGCTGGTGCTGACAATTCAGATTTCTTCTGCTAAGAAAACCCTTCTCCAGCATATGACTGCATATGATAACAGCATATGCTGTTATCAATTGCAGATCTTTTACCAACCTGGCTGTTTAGTACGTGTGAGAAAACCCTAACTAGCACATGCTATTCTGAACACTAAGCATTGTTATAACAAGGTAAATCAAATTTAATTATGCAAATATGCATATTATCCAGGTGATAACATTGAACTTGTGTCAGTGTGTTCAACAGCGCCCTCAGGTGGATCTCACCCTACACAGCAAGTAGCACAGTGAACACAAATTTGTAGTACAATGAAGTACAATAAAGTTAATCTGCACAGAAAGCCTTATAGATTAAGTTTCCTATTATGCATTTGTTTGCTGTTTCTACAAACTCTTCAAATTTGAGTCTAATCCCTAAAGTAGGCTTGCAGTTTCAATTCCACAGTAATAGAGCAAATAAAACAGGAAGTGAACTGAGACATACTAGTGTTGTTTGAACAGCAGCCATGGCTTAGAACATGCTGGTTTACATGTTCATCTTGCACAGTGGCATCAATGGTGAAACGTTTTTCATGATTCTGTAGCTCATTGGAACACACGTGCTGCTGTTTAGCATTGCAATAAAGTGAACTGTAATAACATGGTGATTAAATAGATGGGTGGAATGATTTTAAAGGTGAAATTTCTACTCATAGCTGTACTGATTTAGGAAAATAATAAAGAATTATGGTGTGAGCATCTATACAGTGGAAAAAATCCAATTTAGCTCAATTTCAGTTTGGTCTGTTATCAATGGCACTTATCCTACTTAGGCCTGGCAATTCATCTTTGTCACCAGCAGGGGACATGACTCTCTGGTCTTAATCTCAAGAAGATATAATATATTGGTCTGTTGTGCTGAATCCTGCAGTACAAGTGACATTCAATGAAAATAAAATGAATAATATTTTTTAAATATTTGCATGTTTTTGTCATTCAAGACACTTGTTTTGTGTCAAAAAATGTAAATACTTAAACTTTTTTTTCCTGTGCATTTCAGGGGGTTAAGTTCATGTGTGCAGTTGAACTCAATTTCTGACGTGTATCCCCAAAACCAATAACTCAGTTCTCTTAGCAACAACCATAATTAGCAGGTTTCTCACAACTCCAGGGATAAGGAGACAAGATGGTTTATTCTCCAAAAAGATCAGTTTCTTTCCTGTAATCAAACACTTTTTTATGTTCTGGTTCTTGCGTTTTAATACATTTATGGTACATTGCATTGTGTTATGGACTTCTCAAACAATTTCATACATGAACTTTTAAACTAGAGGGCGTACATATGCAGTATCTCAGAATATTAACTTAGACCAGCAACCTTTAATAAATTAATTATGTACATGAACTTTGAGCATGTACAATAGAAAACAAATAATAATCATTTATCACCGACTGAAATACCATAATACCATAATAAAGGAACATTACATCAACATTAATCAAAGTATGAATTTGATTAATTATGCCCTTAAAATTGTATGCATGGAAGCATGGTGGTGCTGTGGGTAACACTGTCACCTCATAGCAGGAAGGTCTTGGGTTTGAATCTGAACAGGGCCTTTCAGTGTGGAGTTTGCATGTTCTTCCCTTGTCCATGTGGGTTTCCTCCGGGTACTCCGGTTTCCTCCCACAGTCCAAAGACATGCAGGTTAGGCTAATTGGAGACTCTAAATTGCCCATAGGTATGAGTGTGGGAGTGAATGGAGTGTGTGCCCTGTGATAGGTGATGGGCTGTCCAGGGTGTAATCCTGCCTCTCGCCCAATGCATGCTGGGATAGGTTCCAGCACCCCATGCAACCCTGCCCTGGATAAGTAGGTATAAATTATGTATGGATGGATGAAATCTTATGTATCTCATATATATTATTTATGCATTTTCTAAACCATATTTGATATAATTAAATATAATTCAAGTAATAAAAAATATCACTAAATAATACAAAGTAATTACAAAAACAAATAAACTGATACTGCTGTTGTGATGTCTATATATCATGGCTAGCTGCAACATTCTGAAGTATAGAGTTGCTTAGTCACTCAGGCAGAAAAGGTTGCTAGCAGTTTTTGTTGTGATTATAAATCCAAAAATGTTAAGGTGCCATAGATTGTTTTCATGAATTGAAGCCAATGTTCACCTTTCATTGTTATGGTCTGAGGTAGCTTGGGCTGACACTGTACTATTGGGACACAAAAACATATCTCATGAAAATGCAAATATGCCTTGTAAATGATTTAATAGTGCAATTAAAAGAATACGCAAACATTTACTGTATTTTGTCCATTGCTCATGAAAACTATATGAATGATGACAGTGAAACAATGATAGTGAAATAATTTATGAATGTCCACAGAAACAGCTGGGAGCGACACAGAGTAAATTCCAGCAGGAGAAAGAGAGGCAGCTGCAGGATCTGAGAAAGGCTGTGCAGTCACTTAAGGTGGGTACTGACCAGAGGAGAAGACAGCAGCTGGCTGCTGAAAGAGCCAATTCAGGGCTCAGTCAGGGCTCTCCTTCAGTCAGCCAGTGGGGAGTCCAGTGTTGGGCCTCTTTCCAGCCCTGTGGCGCTCAATCCCACTGAGCCACCCTGTGGGGAACAGGCTGTCTGGGGTCCCAGTAAGAGCTGTGTGAAACGCCTAGTTAAAATATTCTGCCCTCCTCTCTCTGTGTCTCCTAACAGTGCTCTGCACAGGCAGCAGTGGAAGAGAGTGAAAGGATCTTTACTGAGCTGATTCGTTCTTTTGAGAGAAGGCGCTCTGAGGTAAAAGAGCTGATCAGAGATGTGGAGAAGGCTGAAGTGAGTCGAGCTGAAGGACTCTTGGAGCGACTGGAGCAGGAAATTGCTGAGCTGAAGAGGAGAGATGCTGAGCTGGAGCAGCTATCACATACAAAGGATCACATCCATTTCCTCCAGGTAACATCACTGGCTCTCGATGTCCAATGGAGCTGCTCCTGATTCCTTATATGACTGGAATTTCTGACCCACACTGTACACATGTTCACTTTCCGTTGTGCTGTAATTTTGTGGTTAGTCTTGTCAATGATCTCTCTCTCTCTCTCCCTCTCTCTCACACACACATATTAGAGCTCTAAGAATCTCTGTGTCCTTCCGGGACCCGGAGACCTACCCAGCATCACTATCAACCTAAATTTCTCCTTTGAGACTGTAAGGAAATATGTCTCTGAGCTGAAAGAGCGACTGGAGGACATCTGCAAGGAGGAAATGTCTAAGATCTCTAAGGCAGGCAGAGCAGTGGGCATTTATGGCTGCTTCACTGAGACCAGAGAGCCTTCAGAAGCCAGAGCCACAGCAGCTGAAGTGGAGACCTGTCCCCTCTGCATGGAGCCCTTGCAGAAGAAACAGAGGCTGACATGTACTCATGCCTTCTGCGCAGAATGCTTGAAAAAATCTGTAGAAAGCCTTGGTCTTCAGTGTCCAGTGTGTCTAAAAGCACTCAGAGTGCTGGGAGACCAGCCAGAGGGGCAGATGACATGGATAAATAGGAAGTTCATTTTTGAATTTGAATGTTTATTGATTACGTACAATATTCCCAAAGGAATAGAGAAGGTAAGAATTTCATGCTTATACAAGAAATCTTCATATTTAATTTTTCACCAGTATCACAAATGGAATTCATAGTTTACATATTAAGTAACCTATTCATAGTATTAGCACTCCTTTATCTCCTACTAGTACAATGTCACCTCATTACATTATGACAGTAATGTAAGCAAAAAAAAAAACTTCCTATTTTCTGTTTTTTTTCGTGAAGTGTAAACAGTTTTCCTTTGCATCTGTGTCTCTATTTAAAAATTAAATTGAACTGGATAATGTATATTAATGTATATATGCATGTATACACTCGCGTGAATATACATACATAAGCTGTACTTCCATACAGTTTCCCTTTGCCTTGTGTGTTATATTTTTTTGTCCAGGAGGCCCATCCCAACCCAGGGAAGCCCTTTACTGGAATCCAAACAACAGCCTATTTACCAGACAGCCCAGAGGGACAGGAGGTGCTGAAGCTGCTGGAAAGAGCCTTTGACCAGAAGCTGGTTTTTACTGTGGCTGCAACCGATGGAGCTGCAGACAAAGTAGTCTACGCTGACATCCCCCATGCACCAAACTGGTATGGCCTTTTAGAGTAATTCCAAAATGGTTGAATTTTGCAGAATTTGATTTGGTGTATTTTTATATTTGTTGGTGTGAAAATGAATTATCGTCTCTCAGTTACCAGCAGTATCAGTGTGACTGTAGAACCTGTGAGTTTCTCCATGTCTCCTGTGTTGAGCTCAGTCCTGCTGATCCTTGATCAGTGTGTGTTTCTTTCTTCCACAGGATTGAGTGCGGACAGCCTGGCTTCTTACAAAAAGTGAAGGCGGCACTCAGAGCCAAAGGCATTCAATGACTGCATGAACAGACATCAAATTGTTGAATACTCACCCTGTGCGTATTCACACACACACACACACACACACACACACAAACAAACACATGCGCACACACACAACACTCACATACGCACACACTACACATACATGCAAACACACATACTCACGTTAATTTTATATAATATGGATGATTTTGTGGATGATGAGGCTACAGTTCAGCTCTATGACCTGAAAGCAAAATGCTTTCCCCATTGCCCAGGTAACACCATCCCTGCCATAAAGCATGGTGTTGGCAGCATAGTGCTGTGGGTTTGCTTTTCAGCAAGACCGAATTTAAAGCTTATTACCACGAAGGACATGATAGATGGAGCCAAATACAGGAAGAGTCTTGAGGAGAACCTGTTTCTGTCCTGAAGAGACTTACATATAGGACACAAATTCATGTTCTAACCAGGCAATGACCCAAAACACACAAAAAAACTACCAAGGAATGTCTTTAAAACTGAAGGCCAGTATTCTGGAATATCCCAGTGAGAGCCCAGATATGAACCCCATTGAAAATCTGTGCTGTGGCCTAAAAAAATTGCTTTCCACCAACACTCCCGAACTTTGAAATTTGAAACTTTTGGAAATTTGATAGGAGGAATGGGAATTTCCCCTTGTTTTTTATTTCTTCTGTATGAAGTGTCCGCTTGTGTGTATTTACTCCTTACTTTGTGATAATAAACGTCCTTCCTGACATTTTGCATCGGGTTTCTGTGTTTCTTTATTTTGGTGGTACTGCTGTAAATTGCAGCTATTGCTTTCCTAGGGTTATTATAACCCAGAGGGATTTGGACAGTAACACTCTGGGTTATATTAATCCAGAGGGATTTGGAAAGTGACACTCTGGGTTATTATAACCCAGAGGGATGTGGGCAGTAACACTCTGGGTTACTAAAATCCAGAGGGATTTGGGCAGTGACACTCTGGGCTATTATAATCCAGAGGGATTTGGACAGTGACACTCTGGGTTATTATAATCCAGAGGGATTTGGGCAGTAACACTCTGGGTTATTATAGTCCAAAGAGATTTGGGCAGTAACACTCCTCATGTGGGTAATAGCAGCAGAGCACTTGTACGGGGCAAAAGAATTCACCCCAGTCACTTGACCATGTTCCAGTAAGTACTGAAAATAAATGTTTTAATAAAATAGATATAAAGAAAAGGTAATAAATATGGACATTAGCCTCACACAAAAATGTTCAACAAAATTACCTGCCTGCCTATACAGTTATCTATTATGAATAGTATTATCATATAGAGAGTAGGGATGTCATTTTTTCCTGCTTTTACCATTTACCACTCAACATTTCTATTAATATGTAAAGGAGATTCCTGTACTGTATAGCAAGCAGTCTTGTGGCAACATGTGCAACCCATGTCATGCATTTGTGAATTCTTTCTCTTCTGAGATCTCCGCCCCCCCCCCCCCCCCCCCCTTCCCCCACCCCCCCTCCCCGGCAGAGTCTACACAAATAGCCAACATGTCCCTGACAAGGAGTAACTAACACCAAAATGCAAGTGAACAAATTGCATTTATGGAGATGTCTATTCATGCATGATTAGTATGACCTACAGACCACTGAGTTTACTGAAAAACAATAGGTAATTTGGGTTGGAATTTGAAAACAATTACCACCCAAATCACCTGAAAAAAAAGGCCATGGACAATTTTGTGGGGGATTAAAAAAAAAAAAAAAAGAAATCATAGGAATAACAGTTAAATACAGTTACAGGACATTCTGGGGTAAAACTAGTCCCATATTCATTTTGACACCTGACCCCAATAAACACCCCCAAGCAGGAGAACAGAACTCCCCTTCGCTGGTGATTTTCAGCTCACGAGTGAGGAAATAAACGTGTTAAGAAGAGACTGTTGGTTTTCCCGGCTCCTTCACCACCCACAGCTAACAAAATAATAATCATTTAAAAAAATAATAAAATAAATAAAAACACCGGGGAACATCAAGGTAATTTGGCGTGTGTGAGTGGGTGGGGGGCTACAAACTTGAAATAAGGTTGAAAACAAAGTCCTCTTAATGATCTTCAAATCTGAGCCTGGGCATACCTGCTCCCAGAAACAGGCACGACCGGAAAGATCGCACCTTTCTCCCTGCATTACCTGTTCTGCTCAGCCTCAGTCCAACACCATACCTCCTGCAGTACCAGGAAGTCACTCTCAGTTTCATATATCTCCGGATCTTTCTCACACACGTTCAGAGAAACTACAATCCATTCTGAACTAAAACTGGCATCCGGCACACTGAGCAGCGAAATGGCCGAGGCCAGTATCTCGGTGGCTCAGAACGAGTTCGTCTGCGTGATCTGTCTGGATCTGCTGAAGGACCCGGTGACAATTCCCTGCGGACACAGCTACTGCATGGGCTGCATTACGGACTGCTGGGATCACACTGGCGTCCACCGCTGTCCACAGTGCAGAGAGTCCTTCAGCCCGAGGCCCGCTCTGGGCAGAAACACCATGCTGGTCCAAGTGGTGGAGAAACTGAAGAAGACGGGACTCCAAGCTAACGTCTGCAAGGGTGAAATGTCAAAGACCTCCCAGGGAGACAGAGCAGTGGGCATTTACGATGGCTTTACTGAGACCGGGGAGCCCTCAGAAGCCAGAGCCACAGCAGCTGAAGTGGAGACCTGTCCCCTCTGCATGGAGCCCTTGCAGAAGAAGCAGAGGCTGATATGTACTCATGCCTTCTGTGCAGCCTGTCTGGAGAGATCTACAGAAAGACTGGGTCTCCAGTGTCCAGTGTGTCTAAAAGCACTAGGACTGCTGGGGGACCAGCCAGAGGGACAGATGACATGGATAAGTGGGTTCGACATTTTTAGAAATAAATACTTTAGGATTATATACGATATTCCCAGTGGAACACAGACGGTAAGAATTTGATATTTATTCAAAAATACTTCGTATTTCAAAACTTTTTCAATCATGTGATTGGGAAGAAATATCATTTTTTCAGTGGTATCATGAGTGGAGTTCGCTGCAAATCTACTTCATCACTTTGTTTCCAAATAAATAACACATTTCATAACATTCTATTATCTAAGCAATAGGGAGTGATCCAACATGCTACTTTATTTACTATTTTTTACATTGGCAACATGCATCATGTCAGTTATAAATGCATGAAGTATTCCTGGTATTACTGCTCCTTCCCGGGTTCCTCCTGAGATTTATCCCCACGGAGGTGCTCTTTCCTGGTGAGATTTTAATTACCTCCTGGCAGGTTTTTGGAGGTTCAGCCTCTTGTTGGATATTGTACATAGCACACCCCAACACAGCAGGTCACTGTAAAATAAAAATACTACTACTCTTGAGGATGTGAATTAAAAAAAAAAATTAGTTTTGAAATAAAAGAGTACACTCAGTAACAGTAACAGTAACTTACGTAATACATTACAATGCTTAGTTTTTAATTAGTTTTAGTTTTAACGTTTAAACACTTGCACTTAAAACAGCACATCACTGGTAATACAAATGTACAAATTTCATGCCATGGAGTCACAGCAATCACTGTATTGTTACTTGGATTATAAAAGTGAATTTATGATATATTGTGGTATGAATATTATGATCTCAGCCCTAGATCAAACTCAGGCTGCAAAACAAACTCAGGCTGTTTTCTTGTGAAGTGTAAACTGTTTTTCTTTGTATTTATGTATGCATACACACATGTGTATATACATACATAAGCTGAACTTCCATACAGTTTCCCTTTGCCTTGTGTGTTATATTTTTCCTCCAGGAGGCCCATCCCAACCCAGGGAAGCCCTTTACTGGAATCCGGACAGCAGCCCTTTTACCAAACACCCCAGAGGGCGAGGAGGTGCTCTACCTGCTGCGAAGAGCCTTTGACCAGAAGCTGGTTTTCACTGTGGCTGCAACCGGTGGAGCTGCAGACAGAGTCGTCTTCCGTGACATCCCCCATGCAACATACGGGTATGGCCTTTTATTGCGATTCCCACATTTTCATGCGAGATTTGGTGCATTTCCCCATTTTTTTGGGTGTAAATATGAATTACTGGACATTTGCTCATCCCACAGTTGCCAGCCGTGTCAGTGTGACTGTTGAACCTGTGAGTTTCTCCACGCCTTCTGTGTTGAGCTCGGTCCTTCGGCTCCTTGATCAGTGTGTTTCTTTCTTCCACAGCCTTAAATGCAGACGACGTGGCTTCTTGCAGAAGGTGAAGGCAGCGCTCAAAGCCAAAGGCATTCAATGACTGGATCTAATTGTTCTATAAAAACACGTCATATAAAATGCTTTAATAAAAGCTGAGAATCTGCACTTCAAACACATGAATTTCTTATTACAAATCTAAAGTTTTGGTGTACACAGCCAAACCAAGTTGTCCCAAACATACTAAGGAGCTCACTATACATTTTGTAAGATTTATATAAAATTGGTTTTGTGGTCTGTTTCGACTAAAATATTTTTAGTTGTGTTTCATCCTTTAATTGTGCTGGATTAAGGCAACGAGATTTCAGTGCATTCCGTTTTTAACTGTACAAAAGAAAAACAAGAAGAAAAAAAAAGCCTAGGGGCAAATGCTTTCAGAGTGCACATTGAGCCTGTTGCAGCACAATCTGGGCTAATACAGAGGCCATACATTCTTAGCGAAGCGGAAAATATGGCTGACATTCATTTTCTCAAAAAAAGGGACCAAAAAAGAAAACACAGCACAAACCCATTTTTCGTCAAAAATATTTATTATCTTTTTAACAGATGAGAAAAAACCCAGTGTAAATGGTGAAATGCATTGGTACTGCATACGATTTGTTGCTATTAATATGTTTTTAAAAATGATTCAGTACAAATAATTATTAAAGCCTATACATATATATTAAGTTCCTGAATACAGTTTACCAGTATTTCCATGCAAAAGGTATCTTACCCCTACCTCCAGAAAAAAACTGGAGAAGAAGTGTCTACAGATCATCTGAGTGTGGACTAAGCACTGCCTTGCTCTTCATAACATGATGTGGGAAAAATTCATAACGTGTGGAGAAAACAAAGTCTATATGTATATACCACAAGACCAGGAATTCATCAATTGGATCAGTTTTCGAAAGCTTGTTATTAAGACAAAAAAAAACCAAAAAACTTTTGCTGAATATTCCAAGTGAAAACGCAGTAATTCACAGCTACTGCCTGAAACAGCGAGAAGGCAGAAATATCTGCAGCCACTTCATTCATAAAAAAACAAAAAACAAAAAAAGAAAACTCACGTTTTGTAGTGTTTGAGGTGGGCTTAGTTTTAAATATTTAAGTTTTCGAGACACAACGACATTACTTGACAATTTTAATCTGTTGGTAACAGGGCCAAAAAGGGGACCACATCTAATAGTTCAGCAGCCAAGCGGATCTTAGCCAAGGCAGTCATTAAACTGAAAAGGCAGTTATTAAAGACAAAGCAATCGGGGGGAAAAGCTTCAACTGTTGCCTTATTCACTGAAGCAATATGATTGGTTCAGAGGAACGCCTCTGACCAATCAAACGGTTCGGGCTTCTCACAACTCCCAATTGTGCTCCACTGCAATCACAACAGATTTCATTTTTATACATTTTTTTTTTGTATTCCATAACTGTGTATCAAACAGCTAGCTAGTTAACAAGTCAGGATAATGTAGCCAAACAAATTATCGCTTGGCAACAAACATTGTATCAGTTAATAAAGCAAGTTAGCAAGGGTGACAAATACCAATTATATGTGAAATGAAGTACATCATTTAATGTGGCCTGTACTTGTGTCTTTATACCCGTCTACCAAAGCAATTTCACACCGTATTTGAACAGCTATCTGAGTTGCTGCTGTGATCGTTGCTATGGCGATGACGCCGCACTATCACCAATCATTAATCCGCTTTTCAAAGCTACACAGCAAGAGGTCATAACCTTCACGTGGCTCTGCAAACGCGCCGAAATGTTAAAAGGCTAAAGTACTTCAGGAAAAAAAAAAAAGAACTTAGTATCTCAATGTATAGTGTTATGACTGTCCCCCTCCATGTAATTTTCAAGCAGGATTTTACATCTCGTGAGATCCAAAAGCAGTCGCACGGCAAACTTTTTGGTGAGCCTATTCTGCTAAAAGTGAACGAGCCAAAGCCTGGAACTCACAAAGCAAGGAGACGACGAGGCACTTTGAAACACACGCGCGCAGGACGCACGCGCCTGGAGAGACAGCGTGCGATGGCGGGTACGAGGTAAATAAAGGCACCCCGCTCTAATGGGACTGACGCGAATCCAAAAACAGGACGAACCCCACCCGTGTTCCCCCAGGGGGGGCTGAACCCCACCCGTGTTCCCCCAGGGGGGCTGAACCCCACCCGTGTTCCCCCGGGGGGGGGGTTAAAGTGCATAATGTGACGCGGCTCAGCCACTCACCTGCCGATGTGACTCAGCGCTTCTCAGCTTGGATCCGAAAATACACACACACACACACACACACGTGCACAGACCCAAACCGTGACAAGCACGCACGCGTGCGCGTACACACACGCGTGCGCACAGACACATGCTGAGACGAGCGCGCATGCACACACACGTGCATAAAACTTGTATTATGCCTGTTTGGCTTTAAGTGACATTGCAGATTAAAAACACAATCGGCGTAAAAGCCACAGCTCTGTGTAGTGCTTGGCATTCAGTCTCACACAAACGCAGGAGCGCACAACGCACTGGACCGAGTGGCGATACAAGGTCACCCGCTAAATCTGTGGATGGGACTGCTCTGACCCCCCCCCCCCCCCACCCTATATAGACCATAATCACATCTAACTACACCTAGCAACTGATCCAATTAAGTCGCTAAATTACAGTGTATCTGATTCACACAATGAGTTGGGGGGGGGGGGGGGATACCCGGATTAAATGCAGTTATTTGAACCTGTTATTCAGAATATTCAAATCGTAAAATGAAAAAAAACCGCAAAAAAAAGCCTACACGTCCCGCCCAGCCAATCACGCTACACAGCCTTGTTAGTATGACCATTAACAGGCCTCGACTGCCAACGCCGTGCAGTCAGGAAGCAGACGCAAGTCTTTGCAGTCTAATATCCTGTAAATGAACCAGACTCCTGCAGGTTCCCATGGCTTAAATATCACATTATAATTATAGCTACATAATAGCTACGCTCACAATCGCAGTACGCCGTCACAGCAAACGGGTAGTGAGATCATCTACGCAAAAACTAGCAGTAGGTGGAGTGCTATGAACCGCGAATGCCTCCGTTCGTCCGACCCCTGGAGGAACTCTGCGCTGGGTTTTAGGGTCCGCTCCACCCCGGTGGAACTCTGCGCTGGGTTTTAGGGTCCCCTCCACCCCGGTGGAACTCTGCGCTGGGTTTTAGGGTTCGTCCGACCCCTGGAGGAACTCTGCGCTGGGTTTTAGGGTCCGCTCCACCCCGGTGGAACTCTGCGCTGGGTTTTAGGGTCCGCTCCACCCCGGTGGAACTCTGCGCTGGGTTTTAGGGTCCGTCCGACCCGGGTAGAACTCTGCGCTGGGTTTTAGGGTCCGCTCCACCCCGGTGGAACTCTGCGCTGGGTTTTAGGGTCCGCTCCACCCCGGTGGAACTCTGCGCTGGGTTTTAGGGTCCGTCCGACCCGGGTGGAACTCTGTTCCTCCGTAGCTCCGTTAGCGTTAACTCCGTTAGCGAGCCCAATCCGACAGGGCGCTCTGTCCGCTTCCTCCTTCACCGAGGAGGAAAAATGAAATCTGAAATCAGAGAGGCGGCCATCTTGGGAGGCCCGGCTTCTTCCTCAGCGCAGGGAAGCCAGGCTGCCGTTTGGTTGCCGTGGCGAAAAGATCATTCCGGCACCCTCCGCCCCCCCCCCCCACCGTGTTATGAGCGACAGGTGAGCCGGGGTCCTCTCCTGAGCGCGGCCAGCGCCGATCGTCATGGTTACGGGAGGTGGTGTCACCTGATCTCCATGGCGACCCCATCGCCGTGGCTCATCCCGCCTTGCGGCGGGGGCCAGTCCCGCGCAGACAGATTTAGGGGGCCGGCGGGTGCAGAACGCTTTTTACACGGCACCGGGGGGGGGGGGGGGGGGGGGGGGGTGGAGCGGGCCTCTGACTGACAGCTCCCGCCCAGAGGAGTCCAACCGCAGGAGGTCTGAGAGCGCTGGGCTGACCTGGGACAGGGGGAGGGAGAGACCAAAAGAGAGACACGGAGATAGAGAGAGGCAGAGACAGAGAGAGAAAGACGGGGAGGGGGGGGGGCAGCATCTCTCCCCAGGTCAGGGCTCCAGCAGGGACTCAGACACTTGCATGACCGGTGGGGAGCTGCCCAGGGGGGGTCCACACCAGCAGGAGTGCCTGGAGGAGGGAGTCTCACCGCTGCAAAACAGAGACAGAAACATGTCACTGCTGCAGGATAACATACACCACTGTACACTACCACTACCATACACTACTGCAGGATAACATACCAGTGCACACCACCATACACTACAGCAGGATAACATATACCACTGCACACTACCACTACCATACACTATGGCAGGATAACATATACCAGTGCACACCACCATACACTACTGCAGGATAACATACCAGTGCACACCACCAAACACTACGGCGGGATAACATATACCAGTGCACACCACCATACACTACTGCAGGATAACATATACCACCGCACAGCACCATACACTAATGCAGGATAACATATACCAGTGCACACCACCATACCCTACTGCAGGATAACATACACCAGTGCACACCACCATACCCTACTGCAGGATGACATATACCAGTGCACACCACCATACACTACTGCAGGATGACATATACCAGTGCACACCACCATACACTACTGCAGGATAACATACACCACTGCACACTACCACTACCATACACTACGGAGGGATAACATATACCAGTGCACACCACCATACACTACTGCAGGATAACATATACCAGTGCACACCACCATACACTACTGCAGGATAACATATACCAGTGCACACCACCAGGTAACAGGGTGGGATGGAATTGGTGGACCATACTCAATAATCCATTCAATACCTCCACTGGGGTACAAGTCTCAAAGACGGGGTGCTGCTCGGCTGCAGAGGGGGAGCAAAGGGGCAGGTGAGAGGGGAGGGAAGGTCAGAGGTGAAAGGTCGACAGCTTCTGGTCCACTGGCAGTGCTATACTTGTGCGTATGCACACGTGTGTGCGTGTGTCTGTATGCGCATGAGTGTGTGTGTGTGTGCGCGTGTGAACATAAATGTGTGTGTGTGTGTTTGTGTATGTGTGTGCGAGTGTATGCGAATGTATGCATGGGTGTGTGCGTGCGTATGTCTGTGTCTTTGCATCTTTTCCGGTTCATCTTTTTGTTCCTAAAGTTTGCATCTAAGGTTTAGTTCACAGGCACCGCATGGCCAGAACTTTAAGCGCACCAAAATCCTGATCACACTGCTCTGTCCCGCTGCAGTGCATTGTGGGATACGGCCACACAGGAAGTGGAGGAGGGTTACCTGCTGCTCTCTTCGCCCATCTCCTGGTCGGCCTCCGCTGCCGATGACTCCACGTCTCCATCAGCGTCAGCCTCCACACTGCTCTCACTGCCCGGCCCTGTCAGAGCGGCCCCGCTGCACGCAAACACACACACTGTTAAACACTATACACACGCTGTTAAACACTACACACGCTGTTAAACACTACACACACGCTGTTAAACACTACACACACGCTGTTAAACACTACACACACGCTGTTAAACACTACACACATGCTGTTAAACACTATACACGCAGTTAAACACTATACACGCTGTTAAACACTATACACACGCTGTTAAACACTACACACACGCTGTTAAACACTATACACACACTGTTAAACACTACACACGCTGTTAACACTACACACACACTGTTAAACACTACACACACGCTGTTAAACACTATACACGCTGTTAAACACTACACACATGCTGTTAAACACTACACACACAGTTAAACACTACACACACAGTTAAACACTACACACACACAGTTAAACACTACACACAAACTGTTAAACACTACACGCACGCTGTTAAACACTACACACACACAGTTAAACACTACACACACGCTGTTAAACACTATACACGCTGTTAAACACTACACACATGCTGTTAAACACTACACACACAGTTAAACACTACACACACAGTTAAACACTACACACACACAGTTAAACACTACACACACACAGTTAAACACTACACACAAACTGTTAAACACTACACGCACGCTGTTAAACACTACACACACACAGTTAAACACTACACACAAACTGTTAAACACTACACACACAGTTAAACACTACACGCACGCTGTTAAACACTACACACAATGTTAAACACTACACACGCTGTTAAACACTACACACCTGCTGTTAAACACTATACACACACAGGTAAACAATATACACAGTTAAATACTATGTATACGTTTTAAACAAGACACACATACACACACACGGTTAACTACACGCATGAACGTATGCACATACACACAGGAACACACATGCACACGCATGCATACGCACGCACACACACCTGAGCCTCTTCTCCAGCACTTGGATATGGAGCTGTTTCTCTTCCAGCTGTCTCTTGAGAGAGGCGATCTCCTTCTGTTTCTCACACAGCTCCTTCTGCAACCTGTAATTACACTCCTCTAGAGTCTCACAGAACGCCTGAGAGAGGGAGGGAGAGAGAGAGACAGAGAGAGGGAGAGAGGGGGGTGGAGAGACAAAGGAACATGAATCAAGTGAGAGGTAAAAGAAAATGACAGACATTTGAGAGGATGACAGAGGTGTACAGAGAGGAGAGATGGGGGATTAGAGAGGAAGGGGAACAAGGATTGCAACAACGCACACACACACACACACACACACACTGATCGAGAGAAAGAGAGAGAGGGCCGAAGGGGACTAAGACAGAGAGAATAAAGAGCTAACAAACTGGTTCCAGTTCCAGATCGTCTCGGGATTACGGGAGACAGTGAGACTAGCCAGCAGGGACACACCAGAGCTGCACTAAACTGTTTGGGAAAACTGACCGGGGGTTGAGTTACTCAAATACACCGACACTCATAACACACAGAAGTGTGGGGAAAATGGTGCCTGGCTACTTTCAGACAGGCCTTCCTTGTTGTGGAGCTCTGATTGGCTGAATTCAGACAGGCCTTCCTAGTTGTGGAGCTCTGATTGGCTGGATTCCGATAGGCCTTCCTTTCTGAGCAGCTCTGATGCGCTGCTTTCAGACAGGCTTTCTTTGTTGAGCAGCACTGATTGGCTGGTTTCAGATAGCCCTTCCTTTTTGAGCAGCTCTGATAGGCTGCTTTCAGACAGGCTTTCTTTGTTGAGCAGCACTGATTGGCTGGTCTCAGGCAGGCCTTACCCGGCTCTCCTCCAAGCTGTCGAAAGGACCCGGCGGGTCGTCCAGACACAAGAACTCTCGCACGGCCACGCTGCACAACAATAAAAACCAGCAGTCAGAGAACATTCCGGATCAAAACGTCACCACTTTTCATCTTTCAATTGACACAGCACTGCTCAAAACAAACATTTGTGACAATATTGAGGGAAATGCCGGTTGTCCAGTCGTCCACACGCACCAGTTAGCGATGTCCTTGTGCGCCACCATGTTCTGCAGGAAGACCTGCAGGCCGAGCTGTCGGTCCTCCAGGAAGTCGCTGTCGTAGTTGTCCTTAAACCAGCGTTTGGGAGGAAGTGACAAGCGGAACCCAGGAAACATCTCCTTCAGCTGAGACGCATACAAACACACACGGACAGACAGACAGACACACACGAACGTTAGTCATACAAGCAGTAATACACCAAATGCAACATTCATCAAAGCCTGATACAAATCCAACTGATACAAACCAGGGCAATGTGCCACATCTTTATACAGGAAAGGCAAAACTGTGTATCAGTCAGACCAATTACAACTGACATAAGAACACGAATACGTGTTTAAAGACAATCTCATATATACATGTGCTGTTCCACCGACTCCCACAGGAACATGCACACACACACACACACACACACACGCGCGCGCAGATGAAGGGAGGTCTTGTGACCGACGCCTGGCTCGGTGCTGCTGAATTCCAAGCAGGCTTGCCGTGTTTGCTATGAGCAGCTGTAGAGGACAGCCTCATCCCACGCCCATCTTTGCTTTGGCCCAAACGGAGGCCAGGGGGAACACACACAACAATCACCTCAGATTAAACGATACCTGTGCCTCCTCAAAGACAAACAGAACGAAGACAGGGGGAGAAAAACCGAAAGGAAGGGTGGAGCCCTCAGCACACAGTCAGGACTGCAGTAGGATTCTCTCAGGCACTTACACAGGGCAGCATAAACACGATAACGACCACACTGCGCAGACCATGTCCCAGCACAGGCGAGTTACCTGTGCGCTCAATCAGACTGTGACCCAGCACAGCTGGTTTACCTATGTGCCCAGACTGTCCGAGCACAGGTGGGTTACCTGTGCATTCAGGCTGTGTCCCAAGCACAGGTGGTTCACCTGAGCGCTCAAACTTTCCGAGCACAGGTGGTTTACCTGTGCGCTCAGACTATCCGAGCACAGGAAGGCTACCTGTGCGCTAAAGAGCAGCAGGGAGATGGGAGCCGCAGAATGGGGGCGTGGCCGGGCTGTGTCACGTGAGGCGCATTTGGGGTTACTATGGTTCTCTTCTGTAACCCCGCCTCTGTTGCTGTGTCACCAAGCATTTGGATTTCTGGCTTTAAGCCAAGCATTGTTACTGGGAGGGGGGGGGGGGGTGGGTGGTAACAGTACTCTTTTGTGTTACGGGACCACGCCCTCTGGTTCCCAAAATACCCCACAAGGAAGAGAATCGCCCCTGTGGTTCCCGTCACACCCTCTTCACCCCCCCCCCCCCCCCAAACGAATAAACCACAGCCAAAATAGTGTGACATCCACGTGTGCATGCCAATGTAATCGGAGACGAATGCAAATGCCACCGCATCCAAGAGCAAATGCCCCGGGTCAGTCTGGTGTGTTTATGTTCAGACAGGACACGATATGGGGGCGGGGCGGGGCGCGGTTGGCACTGCAGACAGCACTGTTGATCCCAGCATGGTTTCAAGCGTTAGGTTGCTAGAATTAGCATTAGCACTAAACAGTCGGCATTACACTGTTCAGGTTCTTTATCATTAGCTTGATAGGACCAGTGGACTGCTTTCATTGTAAGGCTTTGGGGGCTGTCAGCCTTAGTGTCAGGTTGCTGGGTGGTTGTTAGCGTTCGGATGTTTGGTACCATTAGCATTACGTTGTTAGCAGATTTTCAGTGTCAGTGTTAGGTTGTCAGCATATTGTGTCACATTTTAGAGGGCTGTCAGGGGTCGATTGCTCTGTTTCAGCCCCAGTGGGAAATGGGTGTAGCGGTCGCTAGGTGATTGCTACAATGCAGTCACGCGTGTAGCGGTCGCTAGGTGATTGCTACAATGCAGTCACGCGTGTATCGGTCGCTAGGTGATTGCTACAATGCCGTCACGCGTGTAGCGGTCGCTAGGTGATTGCTACAATGCAGTCACGCGTGTAGCGGTCGCTAGGTGATTGCTACAATGCAGTCACGCGTGTGATTTTGCTGCCCACTGGCGCATCACGCCAGGACACACGTGGACATGCGCAGACACGTGTGCGTACGCGCGCATTCACGCACGTTTGCACATACGCACGCACGCGCACAAGCACAGCTGCAGATCAGATGTGTACACGCGTGTTTCTCTCGGGTAAAGACACCAGCAGACCCTTTACTGCTGCCGTTTCGAACATTAGAATTCTGGACCAATGAGACGCGTTTTTATGCTTCACCGAGCGCTAAACGATTTAGTCGTTAATTTCCCATTAAACACCGACTGACCTACACCAACTGGAGCTCCTCACAGGAACAAGGCCCCACATTTCGGCCAAATGAACCTACACCAGCAGCGCACGTTTAAAAGCCAAACCCTGCAATCTTCCCGTCCCGCAATCTGCTACTGGAGAACGAGCCAAATGAACATCAGGCCCCAGCAGGCTCACAACTCCGAACTTTGACCTGTGACCTTTCGACCTTTGAGCCACAACTCTCAGAGCTGCTACTATGCATCCTGAATGCTTGTTAACTGCTGTACTGTACAATCCTGACAGTCCTGATGTGTGCGTGTGTGTGTGTGAGAGAATGTGTGAGTGTGTGTTTGGAGTGTGATTTGTCCAGTAAACAGTGAGTCAGCCCAGCTGACCGACATGCTGGCTGTTCTCAGTAATATAGTGATGTCACAGTCTTGACCAGAAGGTCACCATGGCACCATTATAGAAAGTGACGTCATCACCTGGACTGGAAGCGAGACTCTAAAATAAGACACACACCTCCACTTCATCCCTCCACACTCAATATGGAGTCTTAAAAAGTCTGGCTGCTCTCACTCCGTAGTTCATCCTCCAGACAGAAGGGAGGCGCTGCAGGCACTTACGGCAGACACATCCAGGCTCAGGAATGATGTCTTTCCGAGAGCCGCTCACTCCTGAACTCTACCCCACATCACTCACATTGCCTCTCCATGCACGAAATGCACCAGAGCATCAGACAAAATCCCTGCTATCCAACAAATGCAGGTATTTTCTCTTTGATCTCAATCTCAACGTAAATCATATGGAATTGAACATCTTGTTGCCCTAGTGAATCTTTGCAAAAGCTCAGTTCGTTGACCCCTCCCACCCCTCTTCCCAGGATTCCAAAGAGGACAGAGAGTGCTGTGATTGGAGGAAGCAGGGCCGACCTTGTCGTTCATCCTGGAGAAGTCTGTGTACCTCCGGAACACCACCCAACTCTCCTCCTGTGTCTTCTTGACCAGGATTTTATATACCTGCACGAGAGGGAGGGAGAGAGAGAGAGACAGAGAGAGAGAGAGGAAGGGAGAGTGGAGGAGAAGAGAGGTACCATTAGTCACTTGAGAGGGTCGGTTTGGTTGCTGGACACAAAGAGCGTTACGCCTGTCCCAAGTCACTCAGCAACACCTAAAAACTGCGTGGAGTCCCCCCAGGGTCTAAAGAGTCACACAACTCCAGCTCCCCTCAGGAAACGCTGGGAACTGCAGCTCAGCAATGACAACACAACGCTACCCACAACGCTACCCAAGAAGAAAGAGCACACAGCGCTAAGTACACAGCATTTAATGCCCTGCACGTTTTACTTTGGTCCAGTCCTGGACGTAATGGGGGGGGGGGGGTCTCAGCATTTAAGCGCTTCATTTTGGTTATCCACTTGGCTAGGGTCCACACGCTTGCTTTCCAAGGCCTAAATCAGCTAATTGCGGCTTGGGAGCTCTTAGCTTATTGAAGAAGGCCCCGCCCTCAACCCTGGGTAAAATCTCTCGCAGCCAGCACACACCTGCAGCAACAGGGATTCCACTGCACAGCAAGCAGCCGATTCAGGCAGCCAGGGGACCTTCAAAAATACACACACACAGCGGCACACACACACAGCGGCACACACACACACACACACACACACAGCGGCGCACACACGCACACACACACACACACACACACACACACACACACACACAAACACACAAACACACACACACAAACAGAGTTTTTGCCTGTTTGGCGACTCATCTTGTCAACAGTGTCCGGGTCACACACGTGTTCTGGACACGACAGAACCATCCACTTGGCATCCCCCCCCCCTCACCCGCTGCCCTTGAACCCCTCTCTCTCTCTCTAACTCAGACGAGGCCCGGCCTTTATAATGGACCGCCGTTCATCCAGGAATTTGGGGCGAAGCCAAAGCTCAGTGCCCCGTTTATTCACACGGCCACTAGCAGTTTAGCAGCCTCACGTGGGCGCATCACAATCTGTCTGTAGCCTTTAATGGGCCGGGGCCCTTCGTGGTTCTTTGATTTTCATACGTTCTGGATCACGCTCTTGCACCAGAGCTTCCTGGAGGGCTGGTGATAATGCAGGATTCTGTTTCCGCTAATCGCTCTGGCTCTTTCAGCCAACCGGGAACGCGAATGCCGGTACCTCTTTCAGCCAATCGGCTACACCGACGGCAGTAGCTCTTTCAGCCAATCAGTTATGCAAATTCCTCTCTTTCAGCCAATTGGCTACAACAATTTCAGTAGCTGTTCCAGCCAATCAGCTACACCAATGGCGGTTCACTCGCAAATGGGACCACAGTAGAATACTTCAGACAGGGACTCCAGCAGCTTTCAGCAGCCATTCATCAGCTTATCGAAAAAAACAAAACAGTTGGAAAGCCAAATGAAAGTCACACATCAGCAGACGATGCCATGAAACCCTGAAACAAGCTTCTCTTCATCTTGTACCGTTACGACCATGTCTTTCACCAAGTGGACTGAAGACCCGTCAGGCTCTTTTCATTACTGCAGGCTTGAAATTTCACTGAACACGTTATCCACTGATAAAGTACCAAACTGAGCTCACTGCAGAAAGCGAAACTTTACAGTGCCAAACTGAGCCTGCTGTAGACATATAATGCGGCTTACGGTGCGGCTCCACTTACGGTAAACTTGGCACGCTCCTCCATCACCTCATACCCCAGAACGGTCGGGGTGAGGGGCCGGCCTTCCCAATCACACCCTGGCAAGTCCTCGTCGTTGCCATGGCCACCATCGCCGCCTCCGTCCCCAAGGTAACGTGGGCAGCTGGAGTACTCCATGGAGCAGTCGGCCCCGTTGAGGCGAGCCCGAGTCATGGGGCTCTGGCACTGATGGGGCGGGGTCCGGCACGCCACACCCTCCCCACCCCTGGGCCCCGCCCCCTCGTCCCCAGGGCCCTTGGAGGAGGAGGAGCCTGAGCTATTGGAGATGCTGCCCAAGGACGGAGTCCGGTCGGCACGGGGTCCGCCGCCGCCCCCCGGCAACGATCGTCCCACAGGCACAGCCACGGGCACAAAGGGCGTGGCCATCTGTCCCGTCCCAGCTCTTCCTCCGCCCTGCCTTATCACGATGGGGCCCTGCAGGACCGCCCGTCACCATAGGGGGGGCGCACTGGAGACTGAAGCTACTCTGTGCTCTCTGGAGCCCTGAGCCAGAAACCACCTGAAATACAGAAATCAGACAGAACAGAACTCAGCCAATGTTCACAGCGAAAGATTATCATCGATCACTGCTGCAAGCACTCTGCTTTACAGCAAAGCCAATAAAAGGAAAAGATAAACTCCTGTGAGCAAATCACTAACGGAGGCAAGATTACCAGGTAGAACCCACAGTAAAACAGGAACAAATAAAAAAGAAAACCAAACAACCATAAACTTGTGGCAACAACCAAAACAATGTAAAACCACTGTAAAAACAAAACAAACAAAAAAACTAACAACCTGATACATATGTGCACATACAAGGAACGACCAAGCCTCCACCAGGCATAAGGAGTGGGGAAAGATTGGCAGACAAGAAACGCACGAAAAACCTCCCTTAGGCTACAACATCTGTTAATCTATTATGTTACTGTCTGAGATTGGCATCGCAGGAGGAACAGCGATCTTGACAGCAATAGCGAGGAAGCTTTATCAAAGTCCATCGGAGCAGCTTACATTAAAAAAAAAAAAAAAAAAGGCGACAGCACAAACGGGTAGGCAAGCTACGGAGTGTTGACCTGAATAACCGCCACAGCTTGGCTAACTGGGCCTGTGCGAATGCATAATTAATCATGCGTAAGGTCGGTCATCCATTATGAATAAACATGCCAATGGAAATGTGCGGAGTCTTGCTCTGCTGTGTCGTTCAGATCTGCCATTTCACAACGAGAGCAATTTTAAACTTTTGTCTCGGGAACGAAATATATAAACAGCAACAAAAACATATTTTTTCAGAGTTGGACAAAACTACCAATTACTCTTACTGCTGAGCTGACTGGTGCTTTTTAATACACAGACAATGAGAGTAAATTTAACGAGGGCGGTGACTGCACACAAATTAATTACTTTGCTCTATCGATAGGTTTCAATTTGATACAGTGTGCAGAAGCTGTGCATTTCTTTCCTTTTTTTATTCAGAAAACTGAGCTCCGATTCCTTCCTTCGATATCGACCCTTGCGGGCTATCCATCCTGACGGAGTCTCGCGCCAGTCAGTTCAATTACAGCCCGTGTCGTGATGGCCCTATATTTATAACTGGTCGGGGCTACTCTTGCAAATATAGCTTGATTGCTACCTGTTGTCTGAGTGCACTTCATTCGCAGTACAGAAGCCGGTCTGTTCTCCAATTTCCTTCACGAATCATCGCTGCTGACCGTCAAACTATCAAACGCATCATACTGTCCGAACACACTTGTCGCGCCCAGGCAGTTACCTACCGTTCGCCTAAGTAATATTTCATATCCCACTTGAGGAATTCACATTACATACTGCACTTAATTTAAATTTGTAATAATAGTTTGACAGCCAATACAACGCAATTGGTAACGCTGGTCCTCTTCTAAACTCTCTTCAGGGTCATGTATGCACACGCTTTTCAGACAAAAGCAAGAATTCCCGGATGAATTCCATTTTCCGTGAGCAATAATTCCAGGATGAATTCCATTTTCCGTGACCTTTACCTTGAGATGGCTGCGCAGCAGAACGGCTAGAAAATGTAAATGGATGTTCGTCCCAGCAGTTCACTAAAGTTAATTATGAGGAAAGGTTCATGATCCCACGAGGAAAGAAGCACGGCTAAGTTAGCCCACTAATTAAAATCAAAAGCTTCCCCGCTAATGAAGGAGACACCGCCATCTGTGAATCGCCAAAGAGGTTACAAAATGCGCACAAGTCTTAACAGCGCATTCCAGTGATCGGCTTTGGCCGCAGGCAAAATATGCCAGCAAGACAGCGAGTTTCACAGTGTAACGCTACAGGAAACAACCTAAATCTACCATCATAAATTTATAGCAGCTGCAGATCACGTTCATTACATGTTAGATCGGCAATAAACATACCCTACCTTGTTCGAAAGATGAACAATGAAGAAATAAGCAACACGACAATTTAACCCCAGCTAGATACAACACGTGACTCGCTTAGCTAAAATTAAGAACATCAATCAGTGCAGACTAGCTTGTATTTTACACAGTAACATTAGACTAAACTACTGGTCAGACTGCTCGCCACTTACAAATACATGTATACTAAGTTTAGCCATCTAATTCGTCAATATATGAATTATAATAGCAAGAGTACATTAACTGTGTGCGTATGGTTCGTTACCTGGTTAGCGGGCTACATGGCTAGCTAAGGTTAGTTTGCTTCCTGCTCCCCTCACGTTACCCTGCGATGACAGAACTAGCATGCTAGCTAACCGGCTAACTGCCTGGCACCGTTGCTTGGACCCTCGTTTGAAACCGGGTTGTCTGTTTGTCCCTCACCTGATTTTTCTCCTGTAGTCCACTGAGTTCTTGTGTTTCATCACCAACCGTCGGTCACTTTTTCCTCCCACCATCAATGACTGCAATTTAATTTTTTAGCCTCTCTAATATCAATTTGCGCCTCCTCATCCTTCCACACACTCTGCCATCTCACCCACCAATATAAAACCAACTACGACGTCCGTACGTCCATGGCGTAACTGCGTCACTAACACAAAAGAGTAACAGCCAATCAGCTGCGGCAAAGGCTACCGAACTCACATGGGAGCCGCACTTTTGAAAGCAGTTGAAGAACAGGTTGTGCGTTTTGTTTATGGAGTCGTGTTATCGTCACGACTGCATTAAAAAAAAATTCACCGTGGCCTATCGTTTCAGAATGCGACATATGTCTATATTAATTTTAGATTAATTATTATATCAGATTACTAACCACTGTTTACGTTGACAAACATAATTGTTCAAATTAAGACAAATCTTTAAAGCTATGACAAATGTATTTTCTACATGTTTTCGAGTGCAGTACATATGTGAAGGATTACTTGTTATTTAGCCTTAGCTGCTTTCTGAACATGTGTATTCCGGGCTCGAGTAAAAGCGTGAACCTTGTGTTCACGTTCTTGTCTGAAACCTATTAAGAGGGACATCTGGCGGCGACAATTAGAACATTACATTACTATTATTAGTGTCGGTAGATGCTAAGAAAAGGACGTTACCACGGGACACCGAAAGACAGCGTTTGGATCAATAGTGTGCGCGCCATGAAATGAGACTACCTCATTCGAAACATAAATATTGATAATGGTTAAATTTGACCGTGACAGAGCCAATGTCACTGGGATATGTTTGTATGGTTTGGATTAGATTGGAAACTGAAAGAAGGGTTTTGGCAAATGAGCAAAAATGCCTCGTATACTAAACAAGCACAAAAGAGGTAGGTAAGCTTGGCTTCATATCATGAATGAATGCCTGGGTGAAATACACAGTGATGATGTCATGTCCCTCCGGTCTGCGGGAAACAGAGATTCAAGCCAGTCTCATGCCTGAGTTCACTTAACATGATGTAGGTCCTAATGCAGCCAGGTCTCTTCCAGTCAATGATGTCACTTTTGTCGTGATGTCACAGTGATGTCACTGTGATGCACACAAAGACAAATTGCACGAGCACACATTTGCACATAACACGAGCAAGAGCTCACTAGCAGCCTTAAATGTTAGCCAATGGAGCAATGCTGTTTTAATTACTTCATATTTTATTGTGCCACCAGGAAAATCTGTTATCTGAACAGCATAAAGTACAAGATGAAAAACACAATGCATAATATGATCAGCCAGGTGGGCCAAAAATCTAAAAAAGTGGCATTATTTAAACACAACATAACATGAAATAACATCAAGTTTTCCATTATTTAAATCGGCTTATCCTGGTCAGGGTCACAGGGGTTGCTGGAGTGTATCCCAGCATGCATTGAGCCAGAGGCAGGAATACACTCTGGACATGGCTCAATCTTTCACAGGGCACACACACCATTCACTCACACACACACCTATGGGCAATTTAGAATCTCAAATTAGCCTACCTGCATGTCTTTGGACTGTGGGAGGAAATCAGAGTACCCAGAGGAAACCCATGTGGACATGGAGAGAACATGCAAACTCCATAACATAACATATAAAAGTCTGTAGGGTTACTTGCTCCACCTGTTAAAGGTTAAAGTGCACTGCTTCAGGATCTTTTGTTGTCACAGTGGGGTTTCGGTAGGAATACACATCCAGTTTATATTTCAATAACATGCGCAACACATTTCCACACATAGACGGCTGTGCAGGTGTCATGTAATTCCAGTAGGGGCCGTCTGTGATTTGCCACACGTTAGTTTACGTTAAATTATTAATCAGTCTATCAGACAGATTTATGCTGGGTGAGATGATGCCAGCGATGAACTCCGAGTCACGGAATCGAACCCCAGCCATGTCAGTGCCTACCGAGGCCAGGACATGTTATAAAAACCCCAGCACAAGCTGAAGGTTGTTTCCCCCTTTAGAGTTATATTTCCATCTTTTTACATTATAATCTTTTTGACACCTTTTCCTTGTACACCTTCATCCCCTCTGCGTTGCAGAAACAGTGCTAGTCCTTTTGGCTCACTTATGAACCGCATGCACACACGGTATGCGCATCTGTCATGCTCGAATATCTTATTTTGCCAGAGACCACCGAAGCAATTACTAAAACCTGACGGACCAGCAAAATAGCTGCATTAAAGGAAAACAAAGGGAGTGTTTATTTGAAATGTGCATTTAGCAGAAACCGTGATGGAGCATTTCAGCAAGGGGCGAGCCGCATTAAATATTCATTCACTGGGCTGGAGATTTCGGGGACCACTGTTGCGTACCTTGCAGCGCATGCACGTAGAATGAAAAGCAAACGGTACCTGGGAAATACCAGCCGCCGGTTATTTAAAAGCCAACCATACGCGGTGATGACAGCAGCGTGATTTATGGTGTCAAAGGCGGCCACAGGTTCCCTTGAATTTAAGAGCCCGACGGGACGCCTCTCCCCCCAGTGAATTCAAGCGGGAAAAAAAGGGACGTAGACCGGAAAGAGCGGCGAGACAGAAGATTACCACGAGCATTCGCTGACGACGTGCACTCGACGGGAGCATAGATTGGCGAAACGGCAGGACACTTGGCTGAGTTAATGGAATACCCCCCCCCCCCAAAGTGCTTGCAGGAAAGAGCAGCACGTCCATGAGCCCTCACATTCAGAACCCTCAGCATCACAGTGGCAGATGCGGCCGATTCTGATTTTCTTTTTGTTTTTATTTATTTATTTTTTGTAATTGAAAGATGTCATTAAGCAATTAAATAGTGTAAGTTCTTTGCATCGTTTAATTGTTTTTCGGTCTCCGTCTGAGAAAACTCAAGGCCAACGTTTAAACAAGACTTTCTTGTATTGCCTAGCTTTCAATTCGTTTTATTTATTGATTTCTATACATTTTGTTCAGCGTTACATAGCAGCCATTTTGTGTAGCATTCAAACCAAATGTTGTGTACGTCACTCTGGATAGGAACGTCTGCTAAAGGTCCACCCATAAGGTGCATTTCTGTGTTATCACCAAAGCATGTTGTTTTGTCAGAAATGATGTGTCAGGAACTGATGATGATATAAATATCTTTCTCCAGCAGGTGGCACTATATAGCAACATTAGCAAGCAGGCAATACTGGAAAAAAAACTTGAGCACATGTGCTCAACAACCTAATCAGGTTCTCTATGTTACTGGCATTTGGCAGGCACGCTTATTCAGAGCAACTCATAATGAGAAGACAAATGCATACATTGGGGTTACGAGCAGCAGTAATCCCAGAGGTGGGGTTGAACCAAAAACGACTTCAGTCTATTTGCACAGCAAAATAAAGTTGCTGTGTAAATATCCCTTGGACATGGGCCACTGTCCTGTTCTCACAAAGTACCTGAGTAAAATAAGAATCATATATACATCTCAATCACTGAACAAGGAAAGGAAAGACTAACATTGCACAGGAAGTGTCCAGCCCTGAGTTTTCCCTGAGGACAAAAACATACCCTATACGCCAGCACTTTTAGTCAAAGTTTAGGTCAAATATTTGAATCTCCACCTAAGCCTTCAGTTGGGCCCACCCCTCTCATCCCGTCTTGCACGTCAAAACCCAGTTAACATTTTTGTGGTGAGAAGTTGGTCTAGGCACTCAGATGAAATCCAAGCTACATTTGGTTGAAAAGCGAAAGTTTTTTTTAGCCGAATAAGATGTTTCCAGGCCTAAACTGGGTAAAACCAGAGCTATTCTTTTTTTTTTTTTTACATAGCCTAGGCCATTTATGTCAAAATGTCTCTCAACCAAGACGTCCACACATCTACGTGTAGATGTCTATATTCTGGGAATACAGGAATATTATAAATGCTACGTCCGTCCATTTCTCTGGTTTCAGAGCCTGTTCTCTGTCAACCACAGAGCCAAATTAATTTTAAAAAGCAAACAACCAGTGGGCGATATTCAACAGCGATGTAATCATGTTCTCAAAGGACCATGACCCAGTCAAGCTGTGCGTGACTTATTCATCTTGGAAAACACGTAGCGTTTGACACCCAGGTCGTTACATTCTTGACTTCGTAGCCCTGTATAAACATCAAAAAAAAAAAAAAAAAAAGAAACAGATGAGGAGCGGTACAAAGGTATCCCACGTTTTGAGCGTCTGGAAGTGGTCCGCGTCGATGCGTTTAATTCAGCAGCGAGAACTGCTTCATCTCACCTCCCATGTCTCTTAATCAAAGCTTCCCACGGGCAGTTCCAGCCTGCCCGAACGCACATTATGTCCGGTCAGTTGCTCGCATGAACTGCGGCGCGCGCAGTCAGACTCCGGCGATTCCGACAATTCCTCCCGCTTCTGTCTCTGGGAGCCGTTATCACTAAATGCAGCGGGATTAAAAGGTTGCGAGCTCACCGAGGATAGCATCGCTTATTCCGCTGCGGCGGAAGCTGAGAGACCGGGGCGAGCCCAGCGAGTCACGGGCGGTCCAAGGGTTAATACACCAATCCCGCTAATTCCCCTATCTCAGGCGAACACCACGACTTCTCTCCTCGGGGTCGCCGTGCAAACGGATTCACCTGTCAGACTTTCGCCGGCCAGAGAATCAGGTCAGGTTTTTTTTAAACATTAACAGGAAATGTGATGTACTTAAGTCAGAAACTGCTCTCCCTCTTAAGAGGAAATAAATAACTAGTGACCCGCAGGCCAGGTTCATGAAATATATGTACAACAATCTGAAGGGCATATTCCAGTCAATGAATACATGCTATTAGTGCGCTATCCTCTGGACTCTGTGTGCTGAAGGATTACAAAGAGCACCTCAAGCGGGTGTTGCTGTCAGCCTGTTTACCCAAAACCCTGCATGCTCTCGTCAGGAGGGGAGAATTTGAACTGGCAGAGCAGTCTGCGGTGAAAAGGAAGTCTGAAAGTCTGAGGGAAATGGTACGGTGTGACAGGCAATGTTTACATTAAGTGACATTAGCAGCAGGGAGCAGACACGGCCTCAGAGTGAGGCTGTTGGTCGGCCTGACAGCGACAGCCGTGGCGACGGTTGGCACGGTGATGATGGGATGCTTTAAGAGGTTGCTGAAAGAGGCGAGGCCTGACAGGAGTGGAGTGTGATGTTTTATTCATTAGCAGTGTATCTGAGAGAGGAGGGAAGAAGGGCTGGGCAGACACATGCTCTGACCTGCCTCATCATCATCATCATCATCATCATTGTTATCACCACTACCATCACCATCATCACCATCATCACCATCACCACCATCATCACCACCATCATAGCCACAATCATTACGACCATCACCCACCAACATCATCACCATCACCATCACCATCACCATCATCACCATCACCACCATCATCACCACCATCATAGCCACAATCATTACAACCATCACCCACCATCATCACCACCACCACCATCTTCATCATCATCATTGTCAATATCATCATCATCCTCTCCATCATGCGAAAGAGCGGATGCCCACAGTGTGTACCCACACAAACCCAGAAAGGAATTCACCCAAGCCCACCATTAATAGGGGGATCAGCCTGAATATTGGACTTATTATTATGAGTTGTTAGTGCACTGTGCTGACTGAAAAGAGATGGTGGCAGCGAACAACTGCCAAGCACTGACCCTAAATCACCACCAGATGGCAGTGCAGAGCTGCAGAAAACACAAGGTGGACCTTGGTCTGGGATGTAAGTTGAGCGTTGGGTTCTCCTGTGTGGGACATGCCCACCCCAGAAGAAGGAGGATGAGGAGGAGGAGGAGGAGGAGGAGGAGGAGGAGGAGGAAGATAAGGAGGACTCACTCTGAGGGAGGGGCTCAGAGTGCAGATGAATGTACGGTGCTGCTGTTTTTATTACAGCGGCTTGTGTTTCCACAGCACTGTGGCCTTCTTACCTGGCAGGATATTCATGAATAAAGTGGCTGCTGTCATTTAACATATGACTGTGTGTTTGTGTGTGCATGTGCGTGTGTGTGTTTGTATGTGTGTGTGAGTGTGTCTCTTTGTGTGTGTGTCTGTCTGTGTGTCTGTGTAGTGTGCAACCTCAGCCACATTTGCCAACCCCAACCACCTCTGGCAACCCCAACTAGGTTTGGCAAACCAAACCAGCTCTAGCATCCTCGCCCACTTCAGGCAACATTACATGACATTGCATTGCATTCATTTAGCAGACGCTTTTATCCAAAGCGACGTACAAAAGTGCATACCATGGTCATTGGAACAACCTCAGCCACCTGTGGCAACCCCAACCACCTCCGGCAACCCCAGCCACCACTGGAAACATCAGGCACCTCTGGCAACCCCAGCCACCACTGGAAATATCAGGCACCTCTGGCAACCCCAGCCACCACTGGAAACATCAGGCACCTCTGGCAACCCCAGCCACCACTGGCAACATCAGGCACCTCTGGCAACCCCAGCCACCACTGGCAAGATCAGGCACCTCTGGCAACCCCAGCCACCACTTATGACAACGGCTGTCCACCTCCGGCAGCTCCAGCAGTTCCGCCTGTGAAGAGAACGCAGGGCACGGTCACAGCCCGTCGCTCCCCTCTCTCCCAAAAGAGTGGGAATGGCGGTTAAGAGCTGCAAAGCTCTGCGACGCACCACGCTGCAGATTGATGGAACTGCTCCCTGACTAATGGACACTTCCCCGCCCTGAAGGAGCGCTTGTGATTCTCCGGCAGATAGCGCCGACTCTTGCTCACCGATTCGCCGCACGTGGCTCATGACCATGAAATGCCTTTTCACCCCCCCTCCCTCCCTCCCCCCAACCACCCCCCCCCCCCACACCCACCCCCACCCCTCTAAGAAACCCTGAAAGAGAGAGAAAAATGATGTCCAGGTGTTTCATCAACTGCCAGTGCTGTATTTTCGCAAAGCTCCAGACTCGAATCTAATCCACGAAGAAAATATTAATAACAAAAAAAAAAGGGGGGGAAGAGGACAGACGCTGGGTATCGCTGCCGCCACAGACCCGAGAGTAAGTGACGAGGTGAGAGCTGAGCGTGTGAAGGTGGATCTCACACACATTTGATAGGGAAGACGGCGCGTCGAAAAGAACAGCCCGCTTCCCTTACTCCACCCCCCCCCGGGGCACAGTCGGTAACACAGCGTGTCACACACGCTGCCTGAATTCCTCAGCGTTGGACAAGCACATGAACAACTTAAGCAAGGGGCACGCACTTAAGTACGGTTTGGGAGGGTTCAGGACAGTTATCCAGCTGACTCAGTAATCCTGCTTCGGGACACAGGCCCCTGGTCAGGTGAATTCTCTCTGTAATCGACTGCTTTATTTGATCAATTAAGCGCTGAGTAACAGAAAAAAAAAAAAAAAAACCAGCAGGCCCTTCGGCTTTCCAGGACCGGGGATGAAGACCACTGTGTTACACAGACAAGCGTAAACAGAATGGAGGGACCCGTTAGCTTTGGTAAGAGCAGGGTCGCTATGAAACCAACCGCAGGCAGAACAGGGAGGAGGTGGAAACCACTGTCAGAGCCTGTGCGTGGAGAGGTGGTCCAGCGCAACGGTTGGGCAACTGGGCTTTATAACGCAGAGTGAGGTTGCAGGTTTAAATCCCAATTAGGCCGGCCATTTCAGTCATAGTAGTAGTAGTAGTAGTATTTTTTATTCAGTCATCACACACAACACAATACATATATACTCGTATACACTAATATACTCATACACTTGAGTAAAGCACTTCAGTGAAGTATCCAGCGATTTAAATGGATTATATGTGTGTGTGTGTGTGTGGGGGGGCAGGGCAATAAGCTTTGTATGGCCCACTGATTAAGTGCACAGAGCCAGGTTGATAGAAGCCTAACACCGTGCGGCTTCACCGGGGATCGGATCGGTGAGTTACGATCAGGGGAGAATCTGTTCGTTTGTGGATTATGACCGTTCTTTCCTGGCCTGCTCACTAGCGGTGTGTTTACCGGCTCAGGGGTTAAGCCTGCGTTGAGAAGAGCACAATCACCTCTGTGCAGTGCGGGGAGTTGGGGATTTGAGGGAGGCAAGGGGGGGGGGGGGGGGGGGGGGGGGGGGGGGGTGGTGTTTAATTTTGGGGTCGATTTCTATTTCCTGGTGCGGGCGCCCTTGTGAGATTGGAGGGGAAGATGGATTCCGACACACACGGTAACATTCTGGCCGAGCGCCTGGTTCTCCCTGAGGTGAAGTGCAGGCCTGGCTTTAAAAAAAAAAGGAAAAAAAAAGCTTCTTCCAGCAGGAGGATGATCCAGAGCTCCCATCAAAGTGTGGAGAGAGAGAGAGAGAGAGAGAGATGGAGAGAGAGAGAGAGAGAGAGAGAGAGAGAGAGAGAGAGAGAGGGAGAGAAAGAGAGAGAGATGGAGAACGGGAGGCTGAGATCAATGCTCTGGTTCGGCTGCCCTGCCATTCCCCTGCCTCCATCCATCCATCAGAAAGTTTGCGGCTGGACCTGGGGGGGTGGGGGGGGGGGTGGAGGAAGGAGGCCAAACAATAAACAAGCTCCTTCGGGCGTGAAGGCCCCCCCCCCCCCCCTTTAAAGGAGAGGAGACAGGACTCCGATAAAGACAACAGGAAGCCTTTACTCAGTGTCACCAAAGTCTAAGGAGAGGGAGCAAAGCACCAACTAAAACTAAGCTTTTATTAATGATTTATTTTTAAATTAATGCTTAAGAAAGAAAGCAAAACAACAACTATATGTTACTTCGGGCGGCACGGTGGTGCAGTGGGTAGCGCTGTCGCCTCACACACACACACACACACACACACACACACACACACACATACACACGCACACACGCACACACGCACACACATACACACACACACACACACATACACGCACACACGCACACACACACACACATACACACACGCACACTCGCACTCGCGCACACACACACACACACACACACACACACATACACACACGCACACACACATACCGAAAAGACTATACGTCTGCAGTTCATTGTCTGTTTGCTCACAGAAACCATCTGTGGTCTTGCCCGGGGGGCAGGCAGCTCCGTGCTGTACAGTCCCGTGTACCATATTTTCATACAACACCAACTGTGTTTCCAGATTCGGTCTGGCTGACAGACGGATGCTACAGAATATTTGCTCAGATAAGATTCGGGCGTCAGAAGAAAAGCGGTTTCTATTCAACGCGCTCAATCGTAACGCCGGGGATTATGGGAAAACGCCGGTCCTTGATTAACGAGCTGATAACAGGGTGGAATGCTCTGATTAAATAAAAGCGCTCGAAACAGGCGACGCAAAGCGGAATCTTCTGCAGATCGAGCGCAGTTGACGCAAGTGCTGCGCTTTGTGGGAACACGAGACAAAAAAAAAAAAGAACATTTTGTTCTAAAACCTGCGAAGAGTGACTTCAGTTAACTTAATCTGAATATTCAATTGTCTTGCTTTTTTTTTCCAAGTAATGGGAAATGTGAAACTACTGAATAAAAATGCTGTGCCAAATATTTAATTTTCACCCACCTTTCGATTACAGATGGGAGACACGGCGGCGCAGTGGAGAGAACAATCACTTCACAGCAAAAAGGTCCCGGTCTGGGCCTTTCTGTGTGGGGTTTGATTGTTTCTCCCCATGTCCACCTGGGTTTCCTCTGGGTGCTCCATGTTCCTCCTGCTACCCAAGGACGTGCAGGTTAGGCTACTTCGTGGGGTGGGGGGTGGGGTGGGTGGGGGGGGGGGGTGGGAAGCATTCACAGGTTGTTGCTGCATAAGAGCATGCATGCTCAGTCAACCTAGTGAAGGTTAATAAAATAAATCGATGCACCAGTTTGATCTCTGTAAATTAATTACTTTATGGAACAAGCACAAAATAAGAAATGACCGATGGATTCTAACAATGCGATAAAAATCTTATTTTCATTTGACCATTTAAAATACTTTGTAAACAGTGTTGTCCGCTGCCTCATTCATATGTCCCTGACCTGCATCTATTATAGGGGTAATTCTGACAAGATGTGCTTTGAGCGTTAAGCGGTACTGTATTTCCCCTCTGAACTCAATGCGGACTAGACAAGGGTAGAGCAGTGATTGTGTTGTTCCGTACTAAGTGTATGTTTGTTGGCTCAATCTTTTGCGTTCCTCACCCACTTCAGTTCCCAGGGCTGTCGCTGCAGAGCTGATTTCTCGGTTGATCTACCTGGTTAAATAGATGAAAAATGATTTGAGGAACAAGCGCACAGCGCTATTCAATAAAAAGAAAACAAGGTTGAAGATTCGAACATACCAGCCTTTATCAGCAAAATGGTGTTATTTGCTGAGGGCAAGCTTTTACGTTTCCCCTCAGGTGCACTGACTAATTGGCAAAGAACTGCCAGAAGTGCTTTTTCTCAGAAAACCTGAAAAACAAAACTTAAAAAAAAAAGTCCTTTATTTAATGAGTGAAGGTCCATTGAGAACATGTTTCTCTTTTTCAAGGACACCCTAGGAGAAATGCCGGTGAGAACAATTGCAAGAGGGGTGTCAGGGAGAGAAAACAGGGGTAAAGCCTCAGGGGCACTTAATTGGGTTAAGGGCCTTTGCTTAAGGGCCCAACGGCGAGAGTTCTTTTTTGCAGAGACCCCGACGCTCATCTCCCCAGATACAAGCCAGCATCACTACATGCCCACCACGAAATGATGGTTAGAACTGCATTCCATTGTCACAAGAAAATGACTAATTAATAATGCTAACGCACTGGGTTTCCATATATGGGGGAAATAATTTGATGCTTAAAGCTGAATGCAGCTATAGGCTAAAATCAGCGAATCCCGCGCAGCTCTGTGCTCTGTGCTCTGTGCTGTGTGCTCTGTGCTCTGTGCCCTGTGCTCTGCACTCTGCGCTCAGTGCTCCGTGCTCTGTGCTCTGTGCCCTGTGCTCTGCACTCTGCGCTCAGTGCTCCGTGCTCTGTGCTCTGTGCCCTGTGCTCTGCACTCTGTGCTCTGTGCCCTGTACTCTGCGCTCTGTGCTCTGCGCTCTGTGCCCTGTGCTCTGTGCTCTGTGCTCTGTGCTCTGTGCTCTGCGCTCTGTGCTCTGTGCTCTGCGCTCTGTGCTCTGTGTGATAGCAGAAGGCTACGCGCCTCTCGCGCCGCGTTTATTTCTGTTTCCGTATTCTGCCTTACGGGCGCATCCCCGGACGCCCTGGGGAGTGGGGGGGTCCTGCGCTGGCCTGGCGTCTCCCGATTGGAAGCGGGAACAGTAAATCCCCGTTCCCGTGGCAGCGAGCGCAGGCCCCGGGACCTCGTTGAGATTCACCGAAGCCTAATCGGCTAAACCCAGTCTAGCGCCTGTGTACACAACGCCCTCCTGTCCAAGCAACTGGCTGATGCGTCACACGTCGCCAAAAACCTTCACAAAAAACAGAACAGGGAATGGGAGTCGGAGGGGGGAAAAGGCATTTGATGTGCAAACATGTCCAGATTTCACTTTTAATCAAAGGATTATAAAGCCATAAATTCCCCCATCCGTGGAAAATTTAACTGAGAGGGGGAAAAAAAAAGAAGTTTTCATTTCTTATAGAACTTCCGCAGATACCAAATCGATCAGCCCCCTTCTGTTATCAGTCTTTCCAGGTGTGCGGCACGGCGCTGGAGACGTTTTTTGGCTGAGCCCGTTAAAAAACCAGAAGACTGTTTGTTCCCTGAAAAGATGCATCCATGGGAAGTTCTCGCCTCACCCTTGCATAGGGTGGCTAGGTGCCCCTCATTGAGAAGGACAGTCCAGTTTGTGAAATCAATATAAAAAAAGTAAACACCAATGTATATAATGCATATTCTTCAATTATTCTCAGTGGCTCAGATTTACATTTTTACACCATCCATCCATCCATCCATCCATTATCTATACCTGATTATCCTGGGCATGGTTGCTGGGGGTGCTGGAGCCTATCCCAGAGTGCATTGGGCGAGAGGCAGGAAAACACCCTGGACAGGCCGCCAATCTATCGCAGGGCACACACACCATTCGCTCACCGTTCACTCACACACTCATACCTATGGGCATTTTACAGTCTCCAGTTTACCTACCTGCATGTCTTTGGACTGTGGGAGCACCTGGAAACCGGAGTACCCGGAGGAAACCCACGCGGACACGGGGAGAACATGCAAACTCCACACAGAAAGGCCCCTAGCCGAGATTCAAACCCACAACCTTCTTGCTGTTGAGGAGACAGCGCTAGAAATAAGTCAGATCTCAGTTGGCTGCAATGTTCCTAGCATCCCCTGCAATGTTCCTGCACTCACCCCCCCCCCCCATGCACCCCCACCCCATCGCAGTGTCCTGCTTTTGTTGTCCTAGTGGAAATGGCTGCCGTAGCCATCCACTTAGATGAAAATCACCAGGCCATGGAATGTCCTCATAACTCTGGTGTGTGTCCATAAAAATAAGACATACTAGCAGTTACGGAGGCCGAAATGTTGTTCTTTTTTCCCTCTAGTTTTCTCAGCCGTGTAATGCCCTTGTTGAAAGCTCAATTGAGGGTTTCATTTCGGGGGGAAAGGGGCTCTGAATGAGTCGGATCCCTGGCGGAAGTGTTCCTTCCCTTTCCATCTTGTGTTCTCCTCACTGCTTCCTGTGCTCGGTGCAATGGGCGCGAACCCCACTGTGCATTGGATCGCATTCCAGCGTTATCTCTCAAAATGGCCCCCCGCCCCACCCCTACCCAACCCTTTTTGGGGCTTCTGATCGCCTGCACCGCTCACACCTGAGGAGCGAGAGAAGGAGAAGGACCTGTGCTCTCTCACAGCAGCGGCCATGTTGGAAAGGCTCTGGAGCCAGTGAAGACCGCCACGCCGCTGACGTCTGAGGAGGCCTCCTCCGCTCCGTCGGTCGCCGCGCCTCCTCACGCACACCTCCTGCAGGAGGCGCCACGGCCCCCAGGGGGGATTTAGAGAGACGGAGAGGTGGTCCCGTCACTGCCGAAGAAAGGCAGGCGACGCCGCGCCTCGGTGCGCGGGACAGGGGAAAGGGGAACGGGGGCAGAGCGCCGCGTGGAGGACCTGATTTACACCTCAGATTTCCCCTCAGCCTGCAGAAGGGGGTGTGAAGAGGCCCTTTCTGGTTCCCAGCGGCTCGCTCTGAGATGAACTCCGGACAACAGAATACACCTCCCATAAAATAGCCTTACATCCACCCCACCTGAGGGAGGGAGGGATGCACGGAGGGAGGGAGAGAAGAAGGCAGGGAGGGAGGGAGGGAAGGAGAGAGTTCATTTGTCACATTCAGTGACGTGCAATGATTTTTTTTTCCTTTGTTCTGCCGATGATGGTAGTTCTCTGGCACATGGGGGAAAAGGTGTCGTCTGAGTTTTTATGTGTATGTTCATGTGTGTGTGTGTGTGTGTGTGGGTGTGAGAGCACTGTATGCACATGTTGACAGACCTATGTGTGTGCGGTATCACAATGACCTCACCCTTGTGCACTGTTGTGTTCCAAAATTAAGTCCATCCATCAAATCGGTCAAAATCATGCCGGTTTTACCTTTACTAATTCATCCACATAAATATAACTCTTTTTTCCCTCACATCCATGGTGGTTTCATTTTGGCGATTGTAACTCACTGGAGAGAAAGAAACTAATGTCTGAATTAGATTGTGAGTTAAAGTCATCCGTGCAGGAGTATGTTGCCAATATTTGAGGTTTAAAAAGGAGCCACTTGCGATTTATTTATTTTACTCTGAGCTGTGAGAGAGGGTGGAGGGGAACTCGGTAAACAACGTGCTCGGTTTATTGTTTGATAATGGATACTGACTGAGCCCGGGCTGAATTTGAGAGATGCGATTCCAAAAGACAACGGTCCTTGGAATGAGGAGATGCTGTGTGTCGGTTAGCTTCAATCCGCTCGAACCCTGATTAGCGTTAGATGAGAAATCTCCCCACTGTAATCACGTTCTATAATGGAAAAAAAGCAGGCGTAGACAAAAAATAAAAAATAAAATAAACACATTAATTTCCCTGTGTGATTCTGAAACTGTTCTATCATTCTGTTGCGTTGTTTGCCTTTCAAAGTGAATTCAATTTAATTGCTCTATCTGTGCCTGTTATTAACATGCATTACTAAAGAACATGGCTGTTTGCAGCCCTTTGATTTATATGGTAATTTCTTAAGTAAAAGGGGCAAAATGGAACTCTGTGAGAAGCCATCTCTATGAGTATACACATCTCGTTTAAGCTCAAATACTTTCTGTTTATTTTATCTACTATTATTATTGTGTTGCTTTCAAGCAGCTGATTTTGAGACTGACACAGCAAAAATATTATAATATAAAAGAAAACAAATTATCAGAGATAACTCATCTCTAGACAATTCCACTCCAAACCAGTACATCCATAATAGGCAGAAAGCTTGGGCTGTCTTACTGACTGGCTAACTGGCGGGTACTTAATTGTTAGGTCATGAGGTTCTCTTTGGCCCTTGTTGGTTTGGGTTTCTCGCCAAAAGCAACGCATGGACCTCGTCCTCACTTGGATTCTTCCATTGTGAGTATTTTTAGAGAAAAGATTAATTAGCCATGTTGGATCAAAAATACAAGAGAGAGAGAGAGGGAGAGAGAGAGGTGGGGGATAGAGACTGAACCTGATGTCTGGTGAGGCATGAGTATCTTCCTTGCCAGCCAGCCAGTGCTGATTGGCTCACTGTGAATAGAATGTTCCATTCCAGATTCAAAGCCATGGTTCAATTGTGATGTCACACTAAACTACAGATCATGAATGTTCTTTCCTGACCTCAGGGTCCGTTCTCACGGACGCTCACACGTTGGCAGTTGTTATCAGCGAGAGGCACACTTCTGCTCTGGCTGGTGTTAGCGCTCTCCTGTAGCAGAGTACACCCGAAGAGGCACAATCAGCGAACACAAAATGGAGAGAAAATTTGGCACAAAAATTTATAATAATTTAAAAAAATTGTGCATACATTAATAGACAAGGAAAATGTACTATCAATATAATAAAATAAAAAAATAAAAAATAAAAAATCCCTGAATCAATTTGACACCCTAGAGCTGGATTGTGCTCAGATTTATTATGGGACTGATAAGAGTTTAAAGCACTTATCAGAATTCTGCTCAGCTTCATTATGCACCAAAAGATATTCCATATTAATTATGGATTGACTGGTAATTTTATTTAATAACAAGAATGCCTGCAATTAATCTTAATTACATTCAGTGAACATTCAGGGGTATTCGATAGTGTCAGAACTGGCCTTGGAACAGCTATGTGAAGTGTGTGTGTGTGTGTGTGTGTCTTGTGTGTGTTCATGCATATGTATTATGTGTAAGTAAGGGTATGTGTGTGTGTGTGTGTGTGTGTGTATGTCTAAATAAATTGTGTGAGTGTGTGTGTGTTCATGCATATGTATTGTGTGTGAGTAAGTGTATGTGTGTGTGTGCATGTGTATGTCTAAATAAATTGTGTGTGTGTGTGTGTGTGTGTGTGTGCATATGCAAAAGTGGTTGTGTGTGGTTGTGTGTGTGTGTGTGTGTAGGTATGGGTGTGAGTGTGTGTGTGTGTGTGTGTGTGTGTGTGTGTGAAACGCTGTCGGTTGTTTATTCATTCGGGCTCTGTTGCCATTTGTTTGCGGTCTGGCTGAGCTGCCTGTTAAGCGAATGCCCTTCAGTGCTGGGGGATCCGGGCGGAGGGGTCGATCGATCGCATTGGTCACGACCGGTTCCTGTAAGGGAGGCGGGGCCGGCACCTCGTCCCCCCTGATCCTTGCCCCCCTGTTTGATACGGAGGATGCTAACCCTTCCCGGCACTCATCAGATAGCTAATTGGCTCCTAATTAGAGCGCGACTTCATCGCTGAAAAGACAAGAGCCAAGCGACGATAAGCGACGATTACAGTTTTTCTTTCCTCCCGCTGGGAAATTGTTGCCCATCTCAGAACCGGAAAATACAGCGACGCTTGCTGAAAACTTAGGAACAAGGGTTAGATTGGGGATGAGTAAGGGTGTGTGTGTGTGTGTGTAGGTATGGGTTTGTGAGTGCGTGTGTGTATGCATGTGTGTATGTGGGTGTGTGTGCACATAAATGTGCATATGTGTGTGTGTGTGTGTGTGTATGTGTGGGTGTGTGTAGGTATGAGTGTGTGAGTGTATGTGTGTGCACGTATATGTGCATATGTGTGTGTGTGTGTGTGTGTGTGTGTGTGTTCTATAACTGTCAGATCTTTACCCTTGGTTAAGGGCTATTTGGGATCAGAGGTATCTGGGGGAGTGGGTCCTGCCCTAACTTATTTGCAAGAGGGGCCTGACTACCGTGCACATACAATGCATCCTGCTCTCTTTCAGGCTATTTTAGGATAATTAGGATATTTAAATTGCTGTCAATGGTTATGCTATTATAGTGTGACCCCGTACTGAAAATGAATAATTAAATGAAAAAATAAATAATGTCCTGTCCAAAACAACTCAAACCATACCATACAGAACTGGTCATGTGTGCTATTTAAAGAAGAAAAAAATGTAAAGAATTTAGAGAAGAAAAAAAAGATGGCAAAAAGTTTTTGCCGTAACGAGATTATTGAAGTTTTTACGGCTAATGAATCACAATAATTAGCATGAATATTATTATAACTATAATTTAGCATTGCATGGCTAATTGATCTAGCCGGCGCTTGGCTAAATCCATTAAAGCGGAGGCGAATGATGAATGAACTGAAGGAAAGGCGCGTGTTTATCGGACTCCTCAGCCAACCCGCGGCAGATAGCGGGCTGTAATTCACGGGCATGTCCTACGGACGGAACAGGGTGCAGGGGGGCCCCGGGGGGGGCCCGGGGGGGCTCGGGGGGGGCCTGTCTGTTCGCGTCTAATTAAAGCAGATTGATTAACACGCCCGGGTCTGGAGAGCGGAGGTTCGGAGGAGCAAGAGTCCCGCCATTATCGGCGGCGTACGGGGCGGTGTACCGCGAGCGGTCTGCGACAGGGGGATTATGGGTAGGGTGGGCGCTGAATCATCGTCAAACGCGGAAGGCGGCCGCAAACGCGACGTCCAGTTTCAGCCCTCGTTTTTTTCCGCGGTGTTCGCCGCCTCTTCCCCTGCGAGGCTCGTTAGTCAACGGGCTTGATTTAAAAACAAAAAAAAAGGCAGCAGAAGAGCTCGCGCTCTGCGTTATTTACGATGCCGAAGACGAAGACGAAGACGAAGACGAGGCTCGCAGGCGCTCAGCGGTGGTCCCAGAGCTGTTTGATCCGGACCGGATGCAGCTGAAGCGGAGCGATTTGAAACCCATCTTAAGTGCGTCAGTTGCAAATCAGCATCTGATTTACCGGCTCTATCCAAGGTTGGGTCTCGAGGAGGGGTGCAGGTGGGGGGGGTGGGGCGGACAGCAGGGGAAGGTGGGGGGCCCGCGGTGGGGGTGGTGTTTGGAGGCGGCTGAGGAACGGGGCGGGGGGTTTTGGGGGGGTTGGTTTGCATTTCGCATTCTCGATTTGTTTGGCTCTGCCCGCCCGCGGTTTGGGAGCTCACGAGACTCCTGGAATCATCATAACGGGAACGCAGAACGTGGGCTGCAGAGAGCCGGGTTCTGTTCGTTCGCCGAGCAGTCCAAGCTCAGCCGGGGGGGGGGGGGGTGAAGGAGGCCGCATGCTAACTCCCCCCTGACCCGAGCCGCGTCCCCGCCAAACTGTTTCGTTATGAACCCACAGGCCCTTATCAGAGACGTAGCCCCCCCCCCCTCCCATGGTCTGCTTGGCTTCTCTGGGGGTGACTCAATGCATTCAGTTACCCAGAATCCTCCTCTGGAGCAGCACACATTTCCACGGCTGCGGTGCTAGGAACAGTTCTCTAGCTGCCGTCTACGTAACCATAACAACGCCGTCGGTTTGGACTAGTTTTCAGTTTGAAAACATGGTAAACATCAAAGGGATAAAAATGTTTAAATTTATATTACTGAATTGATAATTTATAATAAATTATAATATAGCATACATGACATACATACATGCTTATTATAATGTTTTATTAAGCAATGGTATATTTTAAAGTGCATTGAAAATGCTGTAAATGTCCAGAAGTCATTTTTGGAAGTCCTGGTTTTAATCCATTAAAATCAGTTGCCTATTCCATGACATGCTACTCAGTCCCTGTACTGATTTAATTCATTCAGACTCCCATATGAACTGTCTTAGATTTTAAGGGCCTGGCTAGCTCTTTCATTTCCTGTTGCTTGATATTTAAATCAAGCGCTGTTCTCTAAAATGACCAATCGATACTTCTGTTTTAATTTAACAAACTTTAGTCTGCCTACAGAATGTTTCGCTTGCTCTCGAGAGTCTAAATTAGCCTCGTGAGAAGGTCCCATCACCGCCGTTTCTGTGCAGTGACTCAAAACGGAGCACTTCGCCGAGGTTAGCCAAGTTCCCCAACAACGGAACTAAATAATAGAACCACAATTAGAAAGCAGGCCTGTTAGAAGAATGAAAAACGAGAAGAAATAAAAGCTTTTTTTGCGGTGGGATACAAGAGCGGAGGCATGCAAACACACGTATAATTGGCGCAATGCGTTTGGTGAGAAGTGAGCGCTCTGCTAAAATTGAGCGTGTTTCGTGAATCCATAATAATGAGGTTATATTTTGGCAAAAACAGAAGACTAATAAGGGGCTGTGCGCGTGCACTCAGATATATACGCGCGGTGTGACATGACTCCAGTGGAAGTTATTACCCTATTTTTAGGTTCAAACACAGAAGAAGAACTCTGCCCGTTTCAGTGTTCCGGAGCAGCACCGAAGAGAGATCTGAGCTAAGTGTGTGATGAGAGACGTTTGCTGTCTTAGTTAAACCTAAAGAGTCGAACTCTGCGCAGAAGAGAAGCTCGCGGAATATTCTGATATTCTTCTAAAGCAGGGGTACTCAAATCCGGGCCCCGAGGGTTTTGCAGGCCTCCTCCAGTCAGGGACGGATTTAAACTTGACACACTGGCCAATCAGTGACATCACTGGACTACGGACTGTCAGGCAGAAGAGAAAACCAGCAGCACTACTGACGTTGAGGGCCAGAGTTCCGTATTAAACAATTGGGGTATAGGGGGCGAATGAATCTTTTTATTATCAAAATCTTGAGACCTCTGTATTCTAGCCTGACATTACAGTATATTACAAGTGACATGTTTTCCCCTGTGTTAGCATGCAGCGGGGGGGGGGGGGGGGGGGGGGGGGGGGGGGGGGGGGGGGGGGGGGGGGGGGGGGGGGGGGGGGGGGGGGGGGGCAGGGTGGGGTCCACTGTTTCCAGTTCCCTCCTGGTTGTGGGTTTACATTGCTCATGCCACGCTCTCTAGAAAGTCATTCTGGGACCATATGGGTTTGGGCTGAATGAAATACTGCCCCATGTGGCTGGGAGGGGAAGTGCGGATTGTGTGTGTAGTGCGGAAGACAGTAAGATTGAATTTTTATTTCATTTCATCATTATATATGTATTTAGCGAGTGGTCATCAGCAGGAATCACTGAAACATATCTCTTTTTTTCCCTGTTCACAAATGGTCTGGACTGGGAATGTTTTCTTCTGGCACTTGAGAGAGATAAGATTTGCTTTGCTTTGCTCTCAAGTGGGTTACAGCTGTAAATTTCATCCAATTAAAGGCAAGTAAAGCTGACTTTTCATTCCACTAACCCCCCCACATGAACATAGAAACTTAGCTAATGAGTATATTTCACCAGAAAAACATTTCCTAGAATCACGGTGTGGAAAAAAAAGAAAAAGAAAAAGTAAACAGTAAAAAAAAAAAAAGTAAAAACAACCAACAAGCAGTTGCAATCAAACCAACTAACAAAACAATCAGTCAGCTAACCATCCAATCACCCAGTAATAATAATAATAATAATAATAATAACACGAATAATAATAATAATAATAATAATAACAACACTAATTATAAGAATAATAATAATGATAATAATTATTATGATTGTTATGATTGTTATTATAATAATTATTATTATTATTATTATTATTATACAATGAATTTGGGAAATAATAATTAAAAAGCTGACGAATGGATGAAAGGAAACTGGCCTTACTTTGGTAGAGGAAAAACAAATATTGTATCATATGACTGAACTGGTTCATATTCTGCTGCCAGTTCATTTCAATTACAATTGAACTATATAGCATCTTTCGCGAAGAGCACTGTTAGTAGGAAGAGTCTTAAATTTTGTAATAACAGTAAAAATGAAATTAATCTAATTCATAAGAATGGTATAACTTATACATATATAGGCTAAATACATTTATTCATTCTTTAATATGCCTTATTTGTATCAATAATGGGTCAAAATTCACAGCCATGCACAGGGGGTAAGAAAAACAAAACTATCATCAACAACAACAACAACAACAGCAGCAGCAGCAACAAAACCAATTTCAATAAGTATGCTGTATTGATTGTGGCAGATGCAAAGTGTTTGCAATTAGGACTCCGGCTTTAATATGTTATGCAAATTATACCTAATTATGCAAAGGCATTCCCTCGTCTTGTCAAAAACCCTCCTCTGAGCTCCTATTAAAGGAAACAACTGAGGAATGCTGGGAGAATGTAATTAATTGATTAATGGCTTAGTGGTGTGTGTGTGGAAATTGGAGCCTGCATTTCTGCTGGCGGTTTGGGGGGGGGGGGGGGAGGGGGGGGGGAGTTGGGGCTGTTTGTGGCCCCAGGTCCCTCCTGGGCAGTGGGGGTGGGGGGGGGGGTCTTTGTGGGTTTGTGTCCCTGTTGCCGCGCCCTCCAGACGCTCATGTCTCTTGTCTTGTGTCTTCCAAGTCGTTCGTCAAACATATGAATCTGGCCTAAAGGAAAGACTGCCCATGAGGCTGGGAGGGGAAGTTGCAGGTATAAGTCTGTTCCTGGAGGTGGTGGGATGGGGGGGATGGGGGGGGGGTTGGGGGGGGGTTTGTGTGGAATGGCACGAGGCATGGCACCCGGGAAGCTGAATCAAAGCTGTTCTTTAATTGGTCGATTGGTCCGATGACGTAGGCGGCAGCATGCGGAAGCCCCGCCCACTAATGCCTTGGTCTCAAAAAAAGCTTGGCACTGTTGCCACGAGGTGGCCAGCTGCAACCAAGCCAAAAATGCAAAAATAAATAAATAAACAAACAAACAAACAAATAAATAAATAAATCCTGTGTAGTGTTCCACTTCAGTGCAGAATCTGAATTGCTAGGCAACTGAAATAATTCGTGAGGTTGGTTCCCGGTGGCCCGCTTCTCCGCGGGTTACAGAACGCCGCAGCGCCGGCGTGGTGCCCTCCGAAACGCTGCCGTCTACCGGGTCAGACGGAGCAGCGATCTGTCGGCGGAGAGGGAGCAAAGTCTGTCGCCGCTGACAACGCGCGCAGAACCGACCGTCGGTATTCACAGCAGGGACGTGATGTCTTTGTGGTTCTGCTCTGCTGCCATTTCGCCCTCAAAGAGAGACGGGGGGGGGGGGGGGGAGGGGGGAACATACAGGTGCTCTTTGTGCTTAGTAATTAGTGTGAGTGCGCTGTCAAACGCAGGCTCAGGACGCTGTCACGTGTCACGCGTGAGGGGAATCTCGATGGGAACCTTCTCCGGTCGTTCCGAGCGACCGGATTAACGGCAGCTCGAAAAAATCCGACGCTCACGGTAACGCGACGCAAGTCAGAGGCTTTTGGATGTTCTTATTTTTATTTTTAACTTTTTTTTCATGAGCCATGGAAAAGAACTTGAGGCTGAAGTTGCCATTTCATCAAGGTTGTGAAGCTCTCTGAACAATCCTCATATTTTCAATTTAGCTTTTCGCACCTCTGCAGTCTGCACTATTCTTCAGGTATTGATTTTTTTTCATATGAAATTTACTCAATAAAGGTCAAAGTTCACACCTTGCAGTGTGCACCAATCGTGTGTCATTGTACTGTTTAGGGCATTCACCACATATCTGGAATGCGTGCTGGGATAGGCTCCAGCACCTCCCGCAATGCTGAGCAGATATAAGTGGGTAATAGATAATGAATGGATGCATGAATTCACCTCATATTTACCTCATGCGGTGAATGCAGCCTGAAATGATAATACTGCAACTTTTACAACTACTGCACAGTAAAAGGTCCAGTGCTATTTCAACTCCTAACAAATATCTTAACAGATAGATCTGGAATGTGGGACCAAACGTCCTCTGTTAGAGTTCAATTAACACTGTTAGAATTGTATTAACACTGGACATTTTACTGTGCACTACTACTACTGTTACTACTACTAATACTACTACAAGTACTACTAGAACTACTACTACTACTACTACTACTACTAATAATAATAATAATAATAATGTACATGTTTGTTCAGTCTGAGAGTCCTCTGCTCCGTGAGAGATCCAATCAGGGGTTAATGGGCCCTGGTGAAGCGATGGCAGGATGCTGAAGTGAGCCCCAGTCAGAGACTTAATGAGATCAACTCCGCTGCAAGGAAAACCAATTAGGGAAAAATACTTTTGTCTAGTCATGTGAAAACCCAGATGAAGTCGGATCAAACCGTAAACCAATAATAATTTCAGAAAAAGAGAGACAGAGAGGCAAAAAAAAAAAAAAAAAAAAAAAAAAAAGACTGAAGTGGAAAAGTGGAAAATTTCATCAGCGTCTCGCCCGGGTTTGAAATTACCCTGTGCGGCAGCCAGATCTCTCCATCTTCTTTTATTAATTTTTTTTTCCCCCTCCTCGTGAACCTTATGCTTTTACATTAAGCACATACACGAGCGTTCCGTTCGAAAGTAATATTAACGTCATTTGAGCTCAAACGATAGCAAACGGCTAACGGATTCATACGTCTGTGGCTCGTCGAAAGCTCGACTCCTCTCGCCCTTTGACGTGCGTAAAGCGCGCTTAATATTGCAGTCAAACCTGTCTAAAAATTGAACAGCTCCTCCTGCCCTCTCTCTCTCTCCATCAGCGTGGGAGTCCCATAGGAAGAGCACTGACCCGGAATAGCGTTTGACTGAATTGAGGTGGAATCGAGTCAAGCGTGGAGGCACAGATTAGCTGCCGGAGCTACCCTCTCCCCTTTGGAATTAAGAGTCTTGTCGATACAGAATTAACAAGCGAGGATGATTGTTCCTTATGCCGCGTGACTGCGTTACCGCGTATCTCACCGCCGTCTCCTTCCCACAGTTCGAGAGGAAAGATATGCGATTAAATATTATTTATTTAAATTATTTATTATACTATTTATTATCTGCGCTGGCCCAGAAAACAGCCGACAATAAAGAAAAAAAGAAAAAGAAAACAAATACAATTTCCATTATTTATGATTCGTTTGAAGTTGTCAAAAAACAGACGATGAGGTGTTGAATTGTTCATGAGCTTGAAATAATGTATGATTAATTGTTTTAAAAAATATATACTACTGTTATAACTCTGACATGCTGTTTCGAAATAATGTCAGTTTTTAACACTGCAATTTTTAAAGCAAATTAAAGTGAATCCAAACTGGTAACCAAGTGATGTGACTGAAATCTCCGACAGTTTTCATGTCGCTGCTGAGAATCTGGTTGCTAATTGTTGTGGTCATATTTAATTAGTATTATGAGATTTTGTAACAGTATAAATAAGGGACTAGTGAATGAACACATTTTTGACTACTTTGAAATAAAAATGTTTTTTGGCATACATTCATTATGGATAAAAAAATCATTCATGTGTGAGTCATTACTGTAATCAGACATAAAAGGACTTCATGAAGATCTATGAGCAAAAAGGTGCTTTTATCTCAACACTAATAATTAATCATAAAAACTTGACCTGCGTGACACAAAAAAATCACAACCATAAATAACTACTAACTACACCCTCTTTCCCCCAACCGTCTTCTTCCTCGGTCTTCAACCCCCCTCTCCCTCTCCCTCTTCCTCTTCCTCCGCCTGAAAAAAGCAAACCGAAAAAGAAATAAATAAATAGACAGATAAAAAAAAAAACGACGCGCTGCAGTTGGAATCGATCCCGAGCTTGAGAGAGAGGGGAAAAAGCGTGGAACGGGCGGAGGGCGGACGTCAGCGGTTCGGCCGCCGCGCGCATCAATATTTCAGGAGCCCCGTTTCGGGGGGGGGGGAGGGGGGGGGGAGCGGGGGTAAGGCCTCAGAAGCAGAGCCCCGCTCTGATGAAAGGTTTATACGAGGAGACACCAAAGGAGGGCCGTAATAAAGGGAGAGAGGGGGGAAACAAGGGCGGGGGGGTGGGGGTGGGGGGGACAGAGCGGAATGGTGCGAGTAGGTGGGGGGGGGGGGGTTGTTTGAGGCCCTGCTGGGACGAAGATGCGGTGAGATTTCAGCCAAGACTGAAGCGATGCTCTCTGATGCTCTCTGATGCTCTCTGATCAGCCTTCCAGTCTTCGTTGCCCCCCCCCCCCCCCCCCCCCCACAAACTCGCACCGCACCACTACCACTCCAAGATTTTTTTTCTGTGGGGGCAGCAATATTTGAAGGGGTGGGGGTGGGGGTGGGGTTGGGGGTGGGGGAGAGCCCCATGAGGAAGTCTGTTTTAAGTCAGGAGGCGTGCGAGCTGTGAATTTCAATGAACCCCTGTGCCTGTGAAAAAAAAAAAAGCATCACAAAATAGGCTTACATGAATTCACAAAATACAAACGGTGAAGACTTCTGTATTTTTTTTTCAAGTCATTTCAAAAGTGAACAGCAAATCTTACTGTTGGCTTTTTGTCATTTTGACACTTTGAAGCATGCATACATTGTGAAGCAAGCACACACACACTCTCACACACCCACACACATATCACATAAATACATTTCACATAAAAATATTTCAAGTATGAATAAAATGAAACACATAAAAAGTTAAAAAGTTCAACAAATAATGTTTTCAGTGTATTTTGACACATACTAAAATGTATTTCCTCACACACTGCAATATGCATTGCAGTCAGAATCACCCTTCTGCACCATATTCAGTACAGGGGCATAGAGTGACAGTGTTCATTTGAAGTTTTTTAAAATTATATTATAACAGATATTAGCAGGTTAAGTAAATGGTGGAAAGTCTGTGTTTAAAGACTGAACTATTTGAAAAATATGGGGATTTCAAAACAAGCTCGTCAGTTTTAAATTTAATTTCTTACTGCCCTGTAACTATGCCTGAACAATGTAGCATGGCTTTCTTGTTCACACTGCTTTGTTAACTGCAGTTTAAAAAAATTAATTTGAGTGCAGCCTGACTTATCTCAAGCTCTTGTACTGAGTTTTTTAACCACGCATCAACTGGAATTTGCTTTGGCTGAAAACATCTGCTAAATTGCACGGTGTAAATGCATTCTGGGATGTGGTGTGCACAAAGAAGCTACACACACTTCAGTGGCATTTCCAACCCTTACCTTCTGAACCCAGTACGATGTGTGAGAACAGTCCGGTGTGTGTAGCTGGAGCTGCAGCTGCTGATACAAATTCAGCTCACCATGCAGTATATCCCAGCATGCAGAGCGCCTGACCTTCAGCTGCGGTGATGCTGGCTGGGGGCGTTCGCAGAAAGTCTCGGTCGGTCAGCTGGGGCGCAAAATCTGTGATCCCGCTTTTTATTTTATTTTTTCTTTAAAGTTTAAAAGTGAATCCGTTCTTTAATAAATGTTTGACCATGGTCAAAACTCGGAAACCAGGAACCCAGAACCGGGTCCACCTTGTTCTGATGATGCCGAGCTGGGCCAGGATGTCGCCATGGCAACCGGTTCTGACTGAGATAATTTTTTTTTTAAAGAGTAATTGCTGTATCAGCCTGGCTCCGCCTACTATACAATAATAAATATTGAAAAAAAAAGTTCCTGGGGTGGTTTGAGTGGGTGTGTCCATCTTATTTGCATGAAGTATTCTCTATGCAAATTCATTTGTACAGCATAGCTGCATCTGGCTCATGAAGATCAAACTGTCAAACTAGACATTGTAGATCAAATATGAATCTACAGTCAGCAATTACATGGCCCATTTCTCACCTCAGATGTTTTTCAGTTTAGCAGTTTGGTGGACTGATTAGATGGAATATGAGAGAGTTTATAAACAGGTCGCAACGTTTCTCTCGGTTGAAAGTGTTGGGGCGAAACCAATCTAGCCAATCAGGTGCCAGCAGTGTTCCGTAGTATTAAAAAAAGTAAACAGAAGAATTTGTGGGTGACAACAATTTTCCAGCTGGATATCTTGATTGACATTTACAGTGTATGTGTGTGTGTGTTTTTATGTATGCATGTGTGTTTGTAGGTGTGTGTGTGCATATGTGTGTGTGTGTGTGTGTGTGTGTGCATGCTGCAGTAATGAGGTAATGTTAATGCCACTGCACCCATGTGATGCACGGTCCTCACTTCCCACATTGCACTCCGCCCCTTCCTGCATGGTCCTCACTTCCCACATTGCACTCTGCCTCTTTCCACACGGTCCTCATTTCCCACATTGCACTCCGCCCCTTCCTGCACGGTCCTCATTTCCCACATTGCACTCCGCCCCTTCCTGCACGGCCCTTGTAAGTTTTTGGCTCAAGACCATCCTGGCTCGAGTGCTCCACGCGCGGTCTGACGATCATCCGTCGTCGTGTGGAGTACGGAAACACGGGCCGGGCCGGGCCACAGCAGAACCCGGGAGCGTGCCGGACGAGGCTGACCCGTATCAGGGCCCGCCACAGAGGCCTGGGAGCACTGGAAGTGGCCGTGCGCCATCTATCTTTCTTTCTTCCTTTCTTATATTTTTTTCTTTTTTTTCCCGCCTCCCGTCTTGCCCAGCCTCTTGAACGTGACGGGCGGGAGACGGCCTGAGTGACAGGGGCCTCGTGGAATCCAGGAGAGGAGGGCAGCTCCTCCATTTCCCGACAGTGTGTAATAGCTCTGCTGGACATGTGTTCATGGAAGATAAGAGCGGGGGGGGGGCGGGGATGGGGGGGGGGGTTGGCACCTGCTCTGGCAGACCCTGAGCGATACGGACATGCAGCCTGGAGGAGGAGAGAGAGGAGGAGAGAGGAGAGCCAGGCAATTCCAGAGAGAGGGAACTGAAGCAGAGAGATAGCGACTGTGGAAACATACACACACGAATACACACTCATTCACACATACACACATACACACATACACACGCGAACACATCCACGCTCACACACATGCACCCATGCACCTACACTACCCGCGTTACACTTTTTTTGGCAGACTACCTCAGAACCCTGGCAATACTCCAACATGTAACACGAGTAGTAACCCTGTGCACTGGAATGCCTTCACTGAATAACAGTGTTGCTTTACCTGGCCAAATTAAATCTGGCCTAATTCGTAATGAACTTATTTTTATGGCCAACAGGTTTGTTGAGGCTCTGTATGTGTGGAATATAATGTATAGGATAAAACATGAAAAAAAGATTGGCAATGAAGTAGGCCAGACAGCTTATAATCTTACATTTTCTGTGCGACGTTGAATTGCACAGTACCCCTCCTCTTCTCTATCCCAATTGGTCCCTGTTTCCATTAAGAAACACAGTAACATGTCGTGGAAGTATCTTTGATTACAGTTTAAACATTGGGTTTTAGAAGAGAATGAAGACAGTTCAAATCCTTGACAAGTGGACATCGTTTAAAATAATTATTGCTAGTCCTACAAAGCTTGTGCAAATATTTTAGTTCAGCGCTCTCACACAAGGTAAAGGAAGGAACTAGAGTTTGTATTATTGATTTGATTTTCACACTGCCTGCAGAGAGCGGTACATTTATAGATAACTATATTTTTTGTGATGTGATTTTGATGCATAAATTAGTATTCAACAATGTTACCACATCCTAACAAATATTTAGCTTCTTTCTGGAGAATTAGCTGCTCAGCTGTGTATTGTGGCATCTTGAGCTCACGCACAAGAAAGCTAAAAAAAAAAAAAAGGTGTAGTGTTGATTCCAGGTGTGGAGTTTGCATTTGGAGTCTGTTACTTGCGTCTCTCAACGCGAGGACCTAAGACGAGTTGATGCCAGCAAAGCAGGCCAGTGTGAGGCTGAAAAATCTGAATTTATCAGCTACATAGCCAAAAACACTGGGTGTGTCAGAACTGACTAATGATGCATTGTTAGGAAGCAGGAACACACTGGGGAGCTCAGCAATAGCAAACGACCTGGTAGATCGCTGAAGACAAAACACCCCAGAAAGAAAAGGAACAGGAACTGAAGATGGCTGCAGCACAGGCCTGGCAGGGCATCACCAGAGAATGTATCCAGTATCTGGTTATGTCGAAAGGTCGCAGGCCTCAGGCAGCCATTGGATGCAAAGAACTTGCAACGATGCATTAATATGTGTTCGTTAATTTTGTCAAATTTGTATAACGTACTTGTCCCTTTTGGCTATGTATAAAAAGGGCTGTAATTCCTATGTGGATCAACTGATATGGATGTACTGTGAACGCTGTCCCAGTATATATTCCTATCGTGTCTTTTTAAAAAGAATTCACAGGAATAAAAAAAAAAACTCTTTCCAAAAGGATTTTAATGACATGGGGAAGAAGAAACAGCAGCACTGAAACCTTGTTAAACATTCATTATTCAAAATGGAGGACAGCGGGTTTGACGGTTTGGCGAGATTGAATACGGGCCTTCATCTCAGGGGTGTTTTACCTCCAGACATCCAGTCGTGTTTGAGATGCACCGAACGCTCTTTCTCTCGCAGAGGAGAAAATAAATGAGCGTCTTTTTAAAAAAAACCAGGGCAATTAAAAAAATGATGGAGTACCCGAGATCATGCCCTGGAATCAGAAGCCCGTGAGACCGATCTTTAATGAAAAATACCGGCCGTCCAACAGGTGACTCAACAAACGCATTAATATTTCAGTGAAGCGCTCATGTGGGGTCGTTCTGCCTCGCTCTCTCTCTCTCTCTCTATTCCTGTATTTTGCACTCGGAGTTAAAACTTTCTCCTCTATCCAGCTTGTCCATCGAAGAGCCCTTACATCCCACTGAGACCCGACAGGAAAAAAAAAAAAAAAGTTTTAGACTTCAGATTTTTTTGAAGTAATTTAAAGTGACATGCATGACAAAAACCACTGTGAAAATATTTTGATAATTATTACCTGTTTTATATTTTATTGATTGACTCTTGTAGTGCGTGTTTCAGCATTGTAGCATATTTGGTTCTTCAGATAAAGACCAGAGAACTATGTCCCCTACAGTGGACAAAAATGAATTTCCTGGTCTTAGGAAACACACACACACACACACACACACACATCCAGACGTCATCTGGCATAAGTCGTACCTTGTCTTTTCAAAATGGACCAAAACCTGAATAATATGTTTGTGTCTTCTGTGTTGAAGGCAGATAGCTCAGATGAATGTTTTGGAATGAAAGATTTCAACATGGTTGTTCACTTTGAGAAGATCATTCCCTCCTATTTATCTCGTCTGGTCTTGTTTCAGTCAAAAGAAAATCCCATCTTGACATCCAGTTTTCAAAGACAGACAGACTACGAAAATGGCGGCGCCCTATCAAAGAAGATACCAAGGTTATTTCACAAAAATATATACTTTAAAAAAAAGTTTTACTATTTTATTTTAGCCTTAATCAAGGAAGAAACTGTCACTCTATGGTGCTGCATCTTTCCTATGAATGGGGCTGGTGCTGTCTATGGTGCTGAAACTTTACTATGAATGGGGCTGGTGCTGTCCATGCTGCTGCAGCTCTTCATACACACACATACACACATGTATGCGCGCACACACACATACACACACATGTATGCGTATGCACACACACACACACACACACACACACACACTCACACAAACACATTTTCTTATTTTTTCTATCACTCATTGTCACATACGTACATGTGCAAATTCTCTTATTCTTTCTGTCTGCTGCACATACTCCTTCTCTCTTTGGTCTTCTCCCTTTCTCTCTCACTCTGGGAGTGTTTGAAAAGATCTGGTGTGGCAAAGGTACACAGTGTGAACAGAAAGTTGACAGATTTGTTATTTATAGTCTCTTGTTTTCTCCTTATCTCAGAATGTTTGCGCAAAGTTGGATTTGTTTTGTTTTTTCTTGTGCTGTCACAATCTTTTCTTGATGGTTTGGAAAATATATTCAGTAAATATGATCATTTTCTGTATATATGTTACTAGATTACTAACTTCCAAATTTTCTATTTCTAATCACCAATTTCTTTTTCTTCTTATTGTTATTGCTATTATTATTATCATTATGAATATTAATAAGTTACTGTGTTTTCCTGAGTGTTGCATGTGAACTATTCCTAATTCTAAAATGATTTACCAATATTATACTGAGTGAAAATTGGCTGGTTGTGTTTTCGAATGGTGATGTAGAGCAAACAGTTTGCATTTAATGAAATCCTAAGAGCCAGAGTCAGTGTTTAATTAAGCCTTAGGAGATGGCTTTTGTGCTTAATTAAGCTCAATCCCCTCCAACCTCACAGTCTGGTGTATTCCACTGCTGACTGTGACTGGCATCTCTGTAAGCTGAAACGTGATTGGCTGTAGCATCACTCAGGAAGTGAGCTGGGATGACCTTGACTCAACAGGAAGTATCTTACTCTGAGACAGGAAGTGTCTTCCTCTGTGTTTCATAATACATTCTTGTCTGTGGAGGTTGCAAGCTTTACTGATGAATCTGATTGGCCATTTCAAGATTGGGAAGAAGGAAGTATTTTCTTTTAGTTAAATAATTGTACTGGGGAAATTATTGCATACTTGGTTGCAATTTTTGGGCAGAGGACGGATGGGATGAATGCGATCACTGTTTTGGGCCAGGGGTACAGACGTCAGAGCTTAATTACTTTGGACATGAATCTTTCAATTTTTTCAAATAAAAAATAAAAAAAGAGAGAAAGGAAATGTGCAAAATGGACAGATAGTTTAGGATGAAAATATTTCAATTTTATATAATTAAATATACTGACTTTGACCAGTCTGAAATGTCATGTATTTTTTGTATCACCAATTAAGTATCTGAAGTTTGGTAGACATATTAACAAATCTTAACAAATGTGTATAAGTTACCCTAACCCTAAACTTGTGATGCTTTCAAATCTAGTTATAGACACAACCGGACAGTAAAAAATCATTCATGTAGTGCACTGTAGCAAAGTCAGGCAAAGGTTACTTTTCATTGCAACTTGTAGCTTGAGTTGCTTACAGTCAGGGACGTAGGACCATCTGTGGCCAGATTGAATGCTGTCATTGGCATTTAAAACAGGCTGCTTGCTTCCCTCTGATTGTGGAGGCGTCTCATTTCAGATTGTGGATTCATTTGCATAACATTCGCTTACACAAAAGGTCAATTCACTGTACGACCGGACCCATTACAAATATTACGTGTCATTCTAAAGGACAGACAGCCATTTTTCTCAACAAATAAGTGTTCCCCCCCCCCAATCACCCCCCACCCAAAGCTGTCCTCTCCTTGCTCCTGTCACATGCATGCATGACTGATTGATTGATTGATTGATTGATTGATGGATCGATTGATTGCATTCAAAGTGGTCATACTCGATCTGCACCCAGAAAGCAACAGAAAAGATACACCTCGTCTCGCACGCGGAAAAACGAAGGCTGGCGCACGGAGGACTGTATCTCTGCTTCTTTTCCCGAGAAAAACTTTCACTGTCAGGCAAAGACACATTTATTCTGAACTTTATCAGTTCAGAGAAGTGTTTTTTCTCTCTCTCTCTCTCCCGCAAACAGTTCAGAGGGAATAGTTTATATGTCAGTCAGTTAGATAAAAAAAAGTTTGCGGAAACCAGGTCAAGGTGTCGATCTGAGATTGTGTTCTGGTACGCCCGGAGTTTACAACGAGTCGTGCTCTCGACCAAATTTGCCGTTAATTTGCCACAGTTTATTTATTTATTTATTTATTTAGCGAGAGTGCTGTGGACTTTCCCCAGTGCAGGAATCTTGCACTGTTTGAAAATAAAGCCATTTATATTCCAGTACTTGGAACATCAAAATGGATGAACGAGGATGACAAGCAACGAGTCACGGCGGGCTCCGGAGCGAAGCACTTGCGAGGGGCTGGAATGGCGTCTGTGTTCTCACTAATGTGTCCAATCAAAGCTGTCAAGCCAGCTTAAGGGAAAGTGCTCTTCAAAAAAAAAAAAAAAAAAAAAAAAAGATAAATAAAACAGACTTTTCCCTGCTGAGCTGGCTTGTTGGTTTTGATCTGATCCGAGTGTAGATTCTATATAATGCTGTGCAGGCTTAATTATTAAGGCTTAAGTATTTTTTAATATGTATTTTTGAATATTGATTATTACCTTTTTATCCCTTGATGGGGGGAGGTGGGGGGCGGGGGTGGGTTTGAGCCATGGTGAGGGACCCTGCTCCCATGATTTTGTCATTTAAAAAAAAATCCAATCCCCCCACCCTCCACTCACTGCAAGGGAAAGCAGGGATTTTTTTACAGTCTTCATTGCACCTTTCTACAGCCTTCAACTTTAAATATCGGACGCTAAGCCCGGTCTTAATGCCTGTGTAAAACGTCCTGTTAAATCTGAGATTTAAAAAAGAAAAAAGAAAGAAGCGAGAGAGAGAAAAAAAGAGTCATTTCAACGGGAGCCCTTTCTGGGGGATTGTCTGTGGTCCGCCGCTCTACCTCGTTTTTATCTAGTGAAAATTAAAGAGGGTTAAAAGGCTGTTTTTCTCAAACCTGCCTCAATGATGTGTCCCGCAGGACGGGCTTATAGATGCCACATATAACATCGTGACACGAATGTGGTTGCTAAGATACATTCACATGCATAACATAACAAACAGCATACATTGGCTCTATTGGCTATTTTGTTTTGCATTTTTTATTATTGGGTGGCAAATGTTACATTTTAAATGTACAGAGGACAGGACACGATCGGAGGGAACCATAGTTTAGACCTGGATCAACATCCGCCAACTCTCTCTGGGGTTTTTTTTCCCCCATCATAGCTTTACATTATGAATGAGGAAGGGAGGTATGAAGTAGAAGATGTCCTCGCTCTACGATTAAAACGATTTTGCTGGATTCGCTCGGCTCATAAGCTATAAATAATTACAGCTCGTCGGAGAAAAGGGAGCCAAGGGTCTGCTCTCCTGTTCTTTTTTTTTTCAATCTTCCCCAAGGAATGTCCTGAACCAGATATAATGAAATCCCACGGCCACTCTGAGATTTCATATATTTTCTTTTTTCCCGTGTAGAGAGTGCTTAGGCAAGGTCACCTTCCTCCGTGGAAATATAAAACTTTTGATCTGTGCTGCTTCCGTCTATTGTATGTGCAGGAACGTGCCATTTTAATTTCACATAATGGTTTACTACAGGTGTTCTTTTTCATGGGATTTTGAGCGACGTTTTCTTATCTTGTTTTCACTTTAAACATAGCATAATATTCCTATGCATAAAAGGGAAAAAAAGTTTTCGCTAGTGATCCTTAATCAGTCCTGCACCTAATTAAAATCCTTGCCACCTCAAAGCCTCGAATGTATTAAAACTTTGTTCTGGCTATACAAATGCGTTATAATTCAAACTTTTTATTATTATTTTTATTTTCTTAGTGGATATACACAGTTGACTGACAGTCTTGTAATATAGGTACTGAGCAACCCATCTACAAAGTAATATTGTATCAGTGAGATATGCACCTCTCCTTCAATCCCCTCTACCTTTTTTCCTGTATAAGGTAGTGCCTTTATCACGGATAAAACCGTTCCTTTGAACATCAGTGAAGGACAATTTCCCCACTGGCTTCAAACACTGTAAGATCACTGTTCATCTTCCAGACCTGTTCAAAAAAAAAAAAAATTAAAAAGAAAAACTTTGTCTGGAGGCTTCAATTACTTGAGCTTACTTTATTTTTATTTTTATTATTATTTCTTATTCTCATAATATCTGGCAGCATATTTTACTTTAGGGAATTTTATTATTATTATTATTATTATTATTATTCAGATTGGCATATCACTTTTTTTCGACCTATGGCATTATTCCTTTTAAAAAGTAAGAGAGATCCATTAAAATGAAATTCAGTCCAAGCAAAGATGCTACGCATGCTGATTTCAGATTAAAGGTTGGCTTTCTCAATTCCCCAGATCTTGTCAAAGTTATGTGTATGAATTTTCAAAGCTTCTGTTGTACCAAAAGTGAGGAAAAAAGAAAAAAAAAAAAAACTTAAAGCAGAACACAAACTGACAAGCTTGTTAAAGTACCAAGTAACTAAAGAAATTTTAATTAGTCATCAGATCCATTCTCTGGTACTGCTCCGACTCTAATTTAATATTTATTTTAGTTGTGATAGACTAATTAATAAAGTTAAAACAAAGTCTAGTTTTTCTTTCATTGGCGAATTAATGCAAGAAAGGCAAACGTTTCTTAACTTTCATAAAATGAACAATACTGTATTAAGCATCCGTTTGCAGAACACTGTTACAGAAATGGTCACTATGCTTCCCGGGAAGAATACTCGAAGACACAATTATGCTAGTTTTAAAACTAAAACTTTTTGATTTTATTTGCTATGATGACATGACAAACACACGTCAAACTTTTATTCTTACTTTATTCTTATTTTTTCTTGTTTTAATCTTTTAATCTGCAGGCCCTCTGTTCCTTAGAGCCATTCCTTAACGCGATGCATAGGCATGCATCGGAGAGTTTGCAGTGGTCATGTTTGCACATGGAGCTTGGAAATAGCTTGCTCAGCTCCTCAGAACTCACAAAGTGAGAAATGTCCAAATACAGTAGGTATGCATAAAGGAGGAAGCTTCTCACCATCACTGCATTTATATATGAATCTAATACACAGGTTTTGGGACAAAAAGAAATTAACCAAGTTCTGAACAAGATTTTAATAACTGTTGAGTGCACTGCATAAGCGAAATAGCTCATTAGGTGGCTAACATAACAAAGCGCATTGACCTCTATTTCATTCTCACCATATAAAAGCGATGTTTAATTTTCTCAAACTCGTTAGTCATGAGCTACAGTGCGGTAGGGGTAGGCTGGGCGGGGCTCTGTGAGGTAAATACATGCATCCGTTTCATTCACGTTGACTCGAGAGACCGGTGTGCACACCGATGCCGTGAGTTTTTAAAATTTTATTTATAAACGTCTTTTAAAATGGATTAAAGCTCTGTGTGTGTGTGTGAGCGGAAACTGCAGCGTAAGCGTTTATCTTCATCTCAGAGAGGGCAACATCTGAAAGCCCATCCATTAAAGTCCTGGCGTCTGCCCTACGCCACCTCGTATTGGCTGACGTATTATAGCACCACGTAGGGTTACGCTCTGATAAAAATTCAGCACCGATTTAAACTGTTGAACAAAAGACAGCCCTTTTTTTTTGGTCATCATCTGCTCTCATTGAACACGATGGAGAGAAGGGCCATTTCGATGAAAATCAACCCAATGAGGTGTAAGGTCACAAATACATTTTGTGGCCAGAAGCATGAGGACATTCAGCATCTCATCAAAAAATTATGGGCATTAATATGGAATTGGTCGGCCCCTTTCTTCTATAATATAGTAATAGAATAATTACTGAGGACAGGAACTGATTGGGCAATAAGGTCTAGCTCGCAGTTGGCTATCCAACTGATTCCAAAGATTTTGGTTAGGGTTGAGGACAGGGCTCTGTGCAGGCCAGTCAGCACTACATGGCTGTACTATTAACAGCCTGTCACAGAAAATCTGCATTAGTATGGCTAACCTGTAAAGGGAAGGGAAAAAACACAAGGTAGTTAACCTGCAGAAAATGATTAATTTTTTTTGCGGCCTGCTTGGTGGCAATAATATTCCACCACATCATCGAATAAACCACACAATTTCATTACTTGAAATTATATATTGCACACATCACTGATTTTCTCTATCTGGAAATCATTCAGAAAACAAAACGCTCAGTGCAGGTAATAACAATGTTTGTTCCACGTCTGCAGTGATGATTAAGAAATCTTACATTGGTGAAAAGTTTTTTATTTTCTTTATAAACCGAGTGTAGAGTGTTAGATCAGTCATTAAGACTACAAGACTAATGTATATTTAGCAGTATGTGACGCGGTTGAAAAGGTAGACATATAAAACACATGTTTCTCCCAGCTCATATCTGATGCAAATGTTCAAATGGGTGGCAGTGTACTGGTCTTGCAACCTAAAGGTCACAGGTTCGATTCCCAGGTAAATTTGTGGAATTAAGTAGATATTGTGTTTTCTTCAGTATTACTCAATATTAATTTCTAATGATTGCGTAAATTTGTTAGACACGACAGCATTCAATGTAGAATCCCACACATTTTGTTGCACACAATGATTCATATAAATTAAAACTACTTACAATACAAATTTCAATAATCACAAATAATCAATAGCAAGAAAAAATATTTTCATGATGCATTTTGTATTATGCATATGTAATATTCATGACAAATGACTGAAATAATGATATTTTGGAATACTTGCCCTTTCATAGCTTTGTGTTATTATTTGTGGCAAACTGCAGGGTATTTGAAATGGTGGACGTCTGACGTTCCCTCATATATCTCTGGGCTCTGCCGGTGAGTGTTTTGACATCCCCATGGCAACCAACGTTGAGAGGTCATTGATGATGACACTGCCTACATGCCAAACTTCTGGAAGGCAGAAGGATTTCACATTTAATTCATTCTCCTGCTTCTTCTGTCTAATCTCAAAGTACATCTTACTGAAAGGTGACACAAAAAATATTAACAATAATTAATAAAAAAAGAAAACCTTCTATTTATTTTTTTATGATGACAGTTGAATCAGTTTTCACTGGCAATGTTTCAGATGAAATTTCCACAGTGCTTTGTTTTGAAAGGGGCTTTGAAAATGGCATTACATAACAAACATTTTAATGCGATGGAGATGAAAACAAATTTAAAGTTGAACCTCAAAAGTGAAAGATAAATAAAAAGTGTAATTATTGCACATACACAGCACAATGACAAAAGATTATGACAGTCAGTCAAATGGGTTTTAATTAAATTTACATAATTTATATTCTGCCAGCCTCAAGTTGAAGCTACAATAAAACAAATATATCTAAAAATACAGTAAAGTATCACTTGCTAGAAGAAAACTTAAAAATGATATCGTTATAAAATCAATATCATATAAATCCAGATCAGAATGTAAATCAGAACACAGGAGATCTGCCTGTGTTCACTGTTCCGGAATCAGAACACAGGAGATCTGCCTGTGTTTCACTGTTCCTGAATCAGAACACAGGAGAACTTATTGGTTGGAATCAGCAGTCCTGGGAGACACGCAGCTCACATCTTTCACCTTTCACAGTATGTATCTTTTCCTGTATATTCTGACAGAGAAAAACAGAGATGCATCCAGATGAAGAGGGGACCATAGTACTGAAAGTTCCACAGGGGGGCATCTCCTATGGGACCACACAGGAAGAGTACCTCTCGATCATGGGAAGAAATATTTATTTATTATTATTAATTATCAGGTTATAAAATGGTTTAAGGTTGCCTATTTTTCTGCAAGGCAATCTGGACAACCACCAACGCACATCTGATCGAACTTCACAGGTGGAAATTGAGGGGAAAAAAAGGAGCAAACAAAAATATGAAAATAATTGCCATATTTTTGCATGTCGACACAGTCAGCCTTCGCAAAAAGTAAAACAAATAAATAAATTACTGGATTACTGGAACGAAGCAGGTGTTCTATTTTCTGTGAGCTGCTGTGTGTGTTGCAGGCACAGATATGGTTATGAAACAAAAGTTCAATTCTAACTGATAGGAAATGAATTTGAATTAAAAAAAAAAAAGTTTTCTACTGGAAAAAAAACAAATAATACTAATTTATGCAAAGCTTTGCAGTCACACTACATCATAATTAAGCAGGATATTTCACGAGCCAAACAGAGATACAGAGGTAGCATCTTGGAACTGATGAGCTTCTTTATGACTTTAATCTGCCCTTAACTCAAAAAAACATGGGTCTATTGGGATATATGAAGATTAATGTAGCATTCATATAGACCCCTTCACTCTGCTGCTTTTAGTCAGTGCATCTCTGGTACTTTCAGTCATAAACACCTTCCTGATGCTGCTCATTAAGACATGTAGGCATCATGTGACCTCAGCACTACATTTAATTCACACACAATTAATTCCTTAGGTTGAGGAGCGCGCTACCAAACCTCTCTGAGCTCGCGTCCGGCGGCTAGGTCATGTGACAGCCCCCACATGCACCGGCAGTCTGGCAGGCAGCTAGGTCATGTGAAGCCCCCACCCACCCCACATCACCGGCACGTGCGGCGGCTAGGGGTCATGTGACAGCCCCCACATGCACCGGCAGT